>NC_081391.1:6356177-6611177 GCF_030684315.1 Stegostoma tigrinum
GTTCCAACATCTAGAAGGCATTTGCATAAGCTCATAAAGAGGAAAGGTTTGGAGGCATATGGGCCAAATGCAGGTGTGTGGGACTGCTTTAGTTTGGGAACATGGTCAGTGTGGACTGGTTGGACCAAAAGGTCTGTTTCCATGCTGTATGACTCTATAGAAACCTGGAAGCTCTTTCCCAGCTGCCCTGTAGATGTACCTATGCAAGGTGGACTGCAGTGGTTCAAGCAGGCGTCTTCACAAGGGCAAACTGGGTTGGGCAATAAATGCTGGCCAAGCCGCTAACACCCATATCCCACGAAAAAGTGCAACAAGGATAACCATTAACTAGAATCTCAGTGCTCTTCTTCCCAACAGTGGAATGGAGAACTTCATGTTTGCCTGAGAGGGCAGGTATTTCTCTCTCCTCTTACATTTGCACACAGCACTTCATATTTAGGCAGCCACCTTTCTCAAAAGCTCACCGCAGACAAGGAGATCCAACACCACATCCCTTGTATAAATTCATCCTTTTACAAATTAAGGCAGTGAGTGCTGCCTGCAAAGTCTTCTGCAAGTTAGTAGAGTCCAAACGTACAGAGCAGTTGTCATCACTATGGTTGAAACATACAAGATCCTGAGAGAACTCAGCAGGATAGGTGCAAAGAGGTCACCCTCTCTCTTGGAAGAGTCGAGGACCAAACAGCATAATCTCAGACGAAGGAGTTGCATGTTTTAGGCAGAGATGAGGATGAATTCCTTCTCTCAGAGGGCTGTAAATCTGTGAAATCCTTACTGCAGAGGACTGTTGAGGCTGGGTCATTAAGTATATTCCAGGCTGAGCTACGCAGATTTTTAGTTAGTGAGGGAATCAAGAGTTAAGGGGGCGAGGTGGGAGTTGAGGACTATTGAATTGGCTATAATCTCACTGAATAGTGAAGCACTTCCATTAGTCTATTGGTGGAGTGGACACTGTGTCTGGGTGGTCACGCGCACGAGATCCTGTTCTCTCATCTCACAAACGGCCGATGTTCCAGGCAGGACAAAGAAAACGCTTCAAAGACATTCTGAAGCACGGTGGAAGGAGTTGCTAGGGATTGCTCAGAACAATGACAACTTGGCCAGCAAGCTGCTTCATGCTTGATTTCCAAAGCCTTAATGATGGGACAGAGTGGTCACAAAGAAGGAAAGCAAGCCCAACTCCCCAATCCCATTTGATTGTGGAACATCTCACCCTACGTGCCCAAGGCTCTATGCTTTGAGAAATGCCTATGCCAATCACATAAGGGCCTAGGCCAGACAGTCATGACCCTGAGTAAGGACTGGCCAAGTACTGGAACAGCCAGTAATCATTCTTGGAAACCCTTTGTGTTCGCTATATCCCTCATTGTTAGCTTTTCTTCATGCTGGAGGTTTACAGGGGATTTGAAGAAAACCTTTTCAGCCAGAGGGTGGAGAGTGTCTGGAATGCACTGCTTGGGACGGCAATTGAGGTGGAAAATCTCACAACCTAGTTAAAAAATGTACTTGGTAGAGAACTTGGCATAACATTTAAGGCCACAGGCCTAGTGCTGGAAAATAGGACTTGTGCAGGTACAAGTATTTTTAATGAAAAAAAAGAACTGCGTATGCTGTTAATCAGGGGCAAAAACAAATTGCTGGAATAGCTCAGCAGGCCCGTGGAGAGAAATGAGAGTTAACATTTTGGGCAAAGTGACTCTTCCTCAGAACTCTGCTTTCTCTCCACAGATGTTGCCAGAGCAGCTGAGCTTTTCCAGCAATTTCTGTTTTTGTGTATTAAGGTAGACCTTCTCTGAAGAAAATGTTAAGTGGTGAAATGGGAAGATGGTTATTTTGAAACTACGCACATCTGGAACCAGCTGTGCATAATAACAATGGCGATCAAAACAAAAGAGAGGTGAATGGATGTTGTGATTCTCAAAGCAATGTTATTTGGTGAATACTCAGCAACAGTATCATCAAGTGCAAAATTCAAGTTAATCTAGCTCACTATGGGCTTGCTGGTTTGGATTGTTTACATCAATCAGCAGCTGACAAAGACCACTATCAACAGAGTAGGAATCCTCGCTGTACCTGGGGCGGGGGGGGGAAGAGAAGGAAGGAAGGAAGAAAGAGAACCCACTGATGTTTCTAAATGCTCAAAAGCAGAATTGCATTCAGCATTGAGTACTGGAGCCAGACATGAATGACAATGCCTGCAACGTCACAATGAACCACAAAGTTACAACTACTCAGCTTTGTAGCATTATTTGTCTGGGCACAGGGAAAGCAGCGACATTACAAAATTGCACTCCAGAACTGCAGGGATGTTTGAAGCTTGCTCCTATCAGGCATACGTGGGATATTGTGACATCACTGGGAGCAGCAGAACAGAGCGAAACTCAGCAAGTTTGTAACTTCAGCTCAAAGGAATGTGCATAGTCTATACATTCAACTAGTCATGGCAGTCAAAACAGGTTATCATAATCAGGAATAACTGAACTCTGAAACATTTGGGGTTGAGCCAATGGAGCTCTTGACAACTGAGAGAGTTTGGCATCTACGTTGGCACTGTTTCAGGAGAGTGCTGGAAGGGAAGTGGGAATGGAGGGAGCAGGAGGAATCCTAATGCTCACAGAATGAGATACTCACCAATATAAACATCAGGAGAAACCTACTTAGCCAGGGAGTGAAAACAAAAAGTGCTGGAGATCACAGCAGGTCAGACAGCATCCATGGAGGGAGAGCTAGCTAATGTTTCAAGCCTAGATGACTCTTCGTCAGAGCTGGCCAGAGTGCGGTTAGAACAAGGAAGGTGAAAGAGAGTGGTTGAAGCAAATAGAGTTGGAGAGGCCAGACAAAGTGGTGAAAGACAAAGGCAGAGCGTGTGGGCTGAAGATTGAGAGAGGCTGATGTAAATGACAAACAGTGTCTTGGATTGGTTGGGCTGAATGTGCAATTGTTGTGTTGCATATTCTGTCGACAAGAGGAGGCTGAATCAGGGAGAGGAGGGCAGCCAGCAAAGTTTGCTTGGTTTTTAAATTTGTTGACTTAAATAATACAGCTCCCCTGCACTTATACAGCTGTTATTCCTGGGGCAAGAGGGTGGGATGGTCCGCTACTGGGTTGTCCAAAATTAGTAGCAAACTATCACCCAGATACAGACAGTCGAAGGAAACAACAGGAAAACTGCCAGAATTTTCTTACAGCTGACGCATCGTTTTATTTGCCATCAGGGCTCACCTTACTCAATAACAACTGAGCAGTTTCCTGATAAATAAAAGCGGAGTCTCTGTACGTGGATGAGATATTGTTAGTTTAAAAATTCCTCCCACAAGAAAAAACAGTCAGGAGAAATGGGTCATTTTCAGATTGACAAATTAACACAGGAGTTCCCACAAGGATTAGTGCTGGGGCCTCTGCTATTCACAAGCTATTTTAATGACTGGAAGAAAGCACTGAAAGTATTGAGGCTCAATTTGCTGACAAGGAAAGAAAAATCGAGAAGGACAATAGGAAGTCTGCAATGGGACACGGATAGGGCTAAAACAAAGTAGCTGGAAAAGTTAGCAGGCCTGGCAGCATCTGTAAAGGAGGAAAAAAGTAGTTAACATTTTAGGTCCAGTGGCCCTTCCTCAGAAGCTGCTGAGCTTTTCCAGCAACTTCGATTTGGTTCCTGATTTACAGCATCTGCAGTTCTTCCGGTTTTTATACAGATAGGGCTAGTGAGCTGGCAGAAATATTGGGAGATGGTGAATACTGTGAGAAAATGGAACATTATTCCACTCTTCCACCAAAATGAACGTTGGTGCTGTAGGCCATTCGGCCCTTTGAGTCTGTTCCACCATTTAATGAACTCGAGTGATCCTTGGCCAACTCCACATACCTGCCAATGGCCCACATCGGAATACTTTTGCCGAATAAAACATGCATCTCCCAGCTTTAAAACTAACAACTGATCCAGAGTCACCTTCTGTTTGTAGAAGACAGTGCACCATTTAAAAAGAGATGTCAGAACACTACAGGATGGAGGGATTAGTGTTCTTGCACATGACAATGTTAGCATGTAGTAAATAACTAGGGCAGTAACTGAAACATTGGCCTTTCGGGCCATAAAAGTAGGACGTCTTACTGCAACTGTTCAGGCATCTTGTGGTGCAGTGGTACTGTCCCTACCTCTGAGCCAGGAGGCCCACATTCAAATCCCACCTACTCCAGCAGGGTGTGATGTGATCGCTGACCAGGATGATTAGAAAATATATACAGGGTGTTGATGAAACTACATGTAAAGCACTGTGTAGTTTTGGTCTCTTAAATGGAAGCAGTTCAGAGAAGATCCACTAAGGCAATCTTACTGAATGGTCGAGCAAGCTCAAGGGGTTAAAACAGGCTACTCTTGCTTCTATTTTTAAATCTGATCTCAGACAGTGTTTGACAAAGGCTCTATATGAATGATGTTAAACTTTCTCCTCTGTATTCCAACTCCTGGAGATGAAGGCCAGCATTTCACATTCCTTTAGTGATGTGTGAACATCGAAATCTCTCTTTTCCTCTAGAAATTACTCCAATTTGTTATTGGCTGTAAAGTGAAAATAATCTCAACTTACCACATTGAACTTTGTCGTTATTTAGCCAAATCACTTACTGTATGCCTCTCAGTAACATGCTGCTCCCATTTGTACAACTGGTGTCCCCCCAGGTGTTGCTGTGTGTTGTAAAGGCAGATCGTACCACACAGGGTAGCCGAGCAGTGAGCAGAATATATCGTGTTAACTGCCACAAAGAAGGTGCACGAGAGAGAAACTTTTATATTTGACAGGTCTGTTCAAAAGTCTGATAACAGTGGGGAAGAAGCCGTTTCTTCACGTATTCAAACTCTGCTGCCTGACAGAGGAGGGTGGAAGGGGTCTTTGATGATGTTGGTTGCCTTCCTGAGGCAGTAGGAAATATGGACGGAGTCAATGGATGGAAGGGTGGTTTGTGGGATGCACTGGTATCTATTCCAAATTTGGATATAATACTCTACACACTTTCATAGAAGTCACTGATAAACACGGCAAAAAACTGCAGCCCTAATAGTTATTACTGGGGAGCACCATTTGTAACAGCCCAGAATGTTCACCTAGTGTGCCACCTTGCAGGAGTGCAATTAACACTCAAAGATAATCACTTATCCACCACACTAGTGAAGTATCCCAATTGTCCTCAACATTTTAATACTTCTTTCTTAAGTTGGGATGCCACATTCAGAAAACACAAGGTGAGACATAGGAAAAGAAACAGATTTATTTTTTTAAAAAATGGTAACAATCACAGCCCAATAATTAAAAGCATTCAAACATAATCTTCAAGTGAAAGTGGAGGCACTTCAAATAGAACTGAAGCCTACGCGGTCAATCTTTCAGGGCTCACAAAGAATTTCGTTTCTGTCCTACCCAACAACCAAAACTGGTTTCCAGAAAGTGGAACACTTGCACACATTTATTTGGAGGTATAAACTAGTCAGCAGCTGTGTAACAAACAACAACAAATCACACACATCTTCAAACCTCTGCACAAATGGTCAATAAGTAAATTCTAAAGAAACTCCTGGGAGAAAATAAGTTTCCATTTTGATCTGATTTGATACAGAGACACAAACATCACGTTTCCATTAAAAAACCAATGGTTTTAACCACTCAATACCCTTGTACTGAAAACAGAGCAAAAAGCTGCAAATTCATAACAGTTTAAGTAGTAAACTCCACACAGACTCATCAGAATATTCCCATCACCTTTGGCTGACTTTAAAACAAAACTTACTGTCACAAAATGCCTCAATCATGGCCCCATCTTAACTGCACTTATCTAAACTTGTTTGAGATTATCTGCATCCAGAAGAGGGATGTGTAGAAGTCAATACAGGGCATGCCTTAACACAGGATATCTGGCACCAATGGAAGCCTTCCTTCTTCCAGTTTCCCCAACCAGGAAGACAGGCACTGTGCAGCAATATCATAGCAAGTTAGATAATCAAAGGGGATAAAGGGATTGGGAAAAAGGTACTGCATTTATATATAAAAAACTGATCTCTAACTGGCATGTAAAACAAAAATTCTCATTAATAAGTTGTACCACTACCAAATCAAGTCACAAAGCATAAAATAAGGAGAGCGTGATTGTCAGGCAGGCTGTTTCACAAAGTAGTTTGCTCACAGAAACAGCCAGCCCATATGCTGGGTCACCTCTGCAATTTGGTTTTCCCAGGATTGGCTCCCAAACTGAAAATTTGATTTATTCCTTCAACTCTAGTTGAAACATTGGCAACTGCCTCCACTTCCTTTGGGGGCAGTACTTTGCAGAATTACTGAGTAATCAGTAGATCAAGGCCTGCAATCATGCATTCCTCTATCAAAACAAGTGTTGATTCATGCCAGGCAGGAAATAAGCACTGAACACCAAAAAAAGCCCAAAGTTCATTCTTCTTAAGTAGTACAATTCATTTTTCATAGCATCTCACTGTAATCAGAATATCCCCAGCAGTTTTGTTTCAATTGCCTGTCTGGTAGAACACTCCATTTGCACTAATTTACCAACAATAGTATTACATGTAAGTAACAATTACTGAGAAGGATTCCTAGACGTCAAGTCTTGCAACTTGATCACTGAGATTCGGTGACATAAATCAAGTATTTGTTTGATCCTTTCCGACCACTCAAGCATGTGCGCGCACGTGTATACATACACACACACACACACACACACAGTGACCAGAACAGGAATATTTGCTGTTGTTTTTCTCCACTCTGGTCCCAGGGAGTCCTGGCACCTCAGCAGAGGCCAGAGGCCAGTTAGTTCTGAACAGACTGTTGAGCAGTCTCTGATTCTGTCTGTGTAGTTCTGCACTGCTGTGTAATTACCTGGGACATGGGGGAACCAGCAAATATTTCTGTTAACAAACATGGCACACCACTTCTTGATGAGAACAGCCTTTTGCAAGTTATAAAAAAAATGCATCAGTTGAATATGTTCAATTGAAATATCAGGAACTGTACTATATGACCCTTGTGGAAAACAGATGGCTGTCAGAAACTACTTTGGTGAAATCCACAAATGGGCCTCAAGATTAATCAAATATGAAACTCGAGGTAAAAAATTAAACACCCGATCTTCTGTTACGAGGAGGAGTCCAGAAGCAAGCATCTGCATCCAAGGCTTACATGCAACACGCAAAGGATTTTGCAGCCACAGCAGAAGTGAAGTGATGACCATTAACTGAATCACTTAACAATTAAATCCTGGCTTGCTAAACTCTCAACCAGCTCACACTGGGTAACTTTAAAGGCTGCAAATACAAAAACAACCTTGGATTGGTGAGCAGTATTGTTCCGGCCCAGAAAGAGACAGTGGTGTTGAAGCTATAAAAAGCGTTAGGTCCACTGTCAGAAATCTGTTAATTTAATTCCAAACTCACTTTGCTGGGAGTGACAGAAAATATTCTAATTATATAAAAAAATGACAGAATAAGGAACTAGTGTATACACACACACCTCCTACACATGCTGTTCGATTTTTGCCATCAAATACCACACTCCATATTATGAGACAGTTACATTAAAACATCCTACACAAGACCATCGCAGCGTCCCCACATTCAGTAGAAGATGAAAGATTCCATCAGGTCACCTCTTCTTAAAGCCGTACTTTTTCCTCTCGTAGAATAGGTCAGTTTTTGAGCTACCAAGATTGACAATTTTCGGACATCCATCTCTCTAGGAGGCGAAAACAAACAGGCATGCAGCATCCGAGGAAACAAAGGAAATGATACTTCAATTAGTTTTGTGCTCAGACAACCTCCTTGCCCAGTGAAGGCATGCATAAGTTCACAGGTTTTATCCAGAGTATATTTTACATTAGTCAAGTCATCGAGGGAAACACTTTTGGGATCTTTCACAGCTTGGGCTAGATTGGAGGGATGAGGCAGCCTTCCAATTTCTCATTTACAAACAATTTCAGCTCGAAAGTGAATATCAGGCAAGGACAGAGATGATCAGCAGCCATACTCAATTGTCTGACCCATAGGGTAAGGCACAAGAGGGCAGATGGTGCCTCTGCCACTGTACCCTGTATCTGTGCGTTACCTTCCACAGAGGAATAGCAGCACAGGGACATTGTTCTTTGAGAATTTCAAAGGCAAAGATCCAATGTTTTGAGTTTGTTAACTGTGTATTTGAAGTTTCTTATTAACTATTCAGGCTTTAGAATTAGGTTTATTGTCTTTAGTGGTGTTTCTGATT
The DNA here is from genome assembly GCF_030684315.1 of Stegostoma tigrinum. NCBI lineage: Eukaryota > Metazoa > Chordata > Chondrichthyes > Orectolobiformes > Stegostomatidae > Stegostoma > Stegostoma tigrinum. The sequence continues at coordinate 6,364,433 of NC_081391.1, forward strand.
GGAACTGTACAAACAAACCATACTTCCTGGCTGCTTAGAATCATACAGCATGGAACAGATCCTTCGGTCCAACCAGTGCACACGGACCATGTTCCCAAACTGAACTAGCCCCACCTGCCATGCCTGGCTCATGTTCCTCAATTTTTTTTCCTATTCACGAATTTCCCCAAATATGTTTAAGTGTTGTAACCGTACCTGCAACTACCATTTCCTCCGGCAGTTCATTCCACTATCTGCATAAAGTTGTTGCCCCTCATGTCCTATTTAAATCTTTCTCTGCTCACTTTAAAAATATGCCCTCTAATTTGAACTCCCCTACTGTATGGAAAAGACTCTTGTCATTCATCTTATCTATAACCCTCATGATTTTATAAACTTCGATAAGGTCACCCCTCGACACCTCACACTCCAGTGAAAGAAATCCTAGACTTTCCAGTCTATTTTTACATCCTGAATCTTCCATTCCCGGCTTGTGAACTATTTGATCTGGATTTGATTGTTACACTTTGTTCGATTTAGAAGAAAAGGTGTTTCAAACTTACATCTTTTTCCTGGATAGTGCACTCCTTGCAGTAATAGGCATCAGATACGCCTGGGCCACCACAAATCACACACCGGCCCTGGTAGGACCCATAGTTACACTCGTCACAGATACGGACCAGAGTGCATGGCCTGACATAGGAGTCGCAGATCACACACTTGCCATCACCTAAAAGGGGTAGGCAACCAGAAAAAAGTAACCACAGAACAAGTATTAGCCTGTGCAGCAGATTGTCAAGATTAAGGTTTTTAGCAACAATCTGGAGTTTGGGTTGTGGGAGAGGTTGTTGACCTGCTCGCCGAGCTGGCTTGCTCTCATTCAGACGTTTCGTCACCATCTAGATAACAGCACCAGCAAGGCCATTCTTCTCCGCTTGGAATTTATACTGTCCAGTCGTATGATTTTTGGGTTTGTTCTAAGAAAAAAAATGGAAATGACACTACTCATCATAACGGACTGGACAGGATAAATTGCGGGCCGAGTAGAATAACACTACTTCATCGCAGGCTGCACTGATAATGTTAGTGAACATGGTGACGAAATGTCTGAACAACACCCAGCCAGCTTGGCGAGCAAGTCAGCCACCTCAGATCTTCAAGATATTTCAAAGTGCTTACAATGACTGAATTACTTTTGAAATGCATTAATTATGTAGATAACCTGGCAGTCCACATGCACACAGCAAAGCTGTACAAACGAGATAATGGTAAGTTTGCCCATCTTAATGGCATTGGTTGATGGATAAACATTAGCCAGGAAACCAGATCCGTCCATTCTTCTCCAAATACCACATCTGCAATAAAGTGAGCTAGTACAATGACAGAAGATTTTTGGATGCATTCAAGCGTATCAGATGGTGGAAGATGTCAGGCAAGCCAGGAAATGGGCCACATTTGTAACTCCTTCCAATGTGCCAGAAATTCACCAAAACTCCTCAGTCAGCACCTTGCAAACCCACAACCAAAGATGACAAGGGCTGCAGACACATGGGAAAACTGCCGCTTGCAAGCTCCTTTCCAAACCACTCACTATTCTGACTTGGAAATACATTGCTGTTACTGTGTTGCGGGATTAAAAAAATCCTGTAACTTCTTCCCTGACAGCATTGTGGGGTTACCTACACCAAACGGACTGCAATGGTTCAGGGTGGGAGCTCACCACCATCTTCTTAATGGACATTATGGATGAGCAAATGTTGGCCTACCAACAAAACCGCATACCCTGAATGAATAATGAAGTTCTCAACACTGGCTTCAGGTGTCCACCCAGTTGGTTTACTTCATGCCTGTTAACTGTGCCTTCAGCTTTTTGGATCATTAATAATAACTGCTGGCCTTGCCAAATCAACAGAATAAGGAATAGTGTATACACACACACCTCCATGACAAAAAAAAAAGGAGCACTTCTGTGGCCTCCTCTACATCGGGGAAACCAAGCAGAGGCTTGGGGGCCGCTTTGCGGAACATCTACGCTTGGATTGCAACAAGCAACTGCACCTCCCAGTTGCAAACCATTTCAATTCCCCCTCCCATTCCTCAGGCAACATGTCCATCCTGGGCCTCCTGCAGTGCCACAACCATGCCACCCAAAGGAACAACAACTACTTATATTCCGCTTGGGAACCCTCAGCCCAATGGTATCAGTGTGCACTTCACACGCTTCAAAATCTTCCCTCCCATCACCGTATCCCAAAAACAGCTCAGCTCGTCCCCGCCTCCCTAACCTGTCCTTCCTCCCACCTAAAGCCCCACCCCCATCTCCTACCTACTTACCTCATCCAGCCCCCTTGACCTATCCACCCTCCTTGGACTGACCTATCTCCTCCCTAACTCCCCACCTACACTCACCTTTACTGGCTTGATCCCCGCCTCTTTGACCTGTCTGTCTCCTCTCCACCTATCTTCTCCTCTATCCGCCCTCTATCCGCCTCCCCCTCTCTCCATATTTATTTCAGAATCCTGTTCCCCTCCCCCATTTCTGAAGGGAGGTCTAGGCCCGAAACATCTGCCTTCCTGCACGGCCTGCTGTGTTCATCCAGCTCTACACCTTGTTATCTCAACACTTTTGGAATTTCCTATGAATCTGTCCCTTCATCTTCCTTTTCTCTTTTCATAAAATTGAACATCTTTGACCAAACACTTAGTATTGGGAGCAGCATGTAGCTATCATCTTTGGGCATGTGGCAATTCTTATTTTACTGCATTCCTCCAAAGAGCCTTGGATCATCCACCAATGGCAAAAGGTGCCAGAAAAATGCAACGTTATAGATTATATACTCAAATTCTGCGCTGGGGGCTTGGAACAAAGACCCTTTGACCAGCAGCTGAATATTATCACAGAGCTAAGCTTATTCTATAATGAAGGATTGGGGGTTGAATGCAGAAATCAAGGTGGAGTAGGTAAAGTAACATGTAGAGTTTTTTTTCAGTACACTGCTATAACACTCTAAAGTATTGGACAGCACTGGTCTAGTCACTAGAGATGGGCTAATTGGATACCTACCTCCTTTCAATTGCTGATTAGCAAAAAAGTGAACCCTGCCACGACTGGTTAGCTAGTGAACTCAAATATTCACATTTGCACAACGTATGAACAGGTTTTTGTGCATGTGTTGTCAAAATGGTAACTATTAAAATAGTGAGTGCTTTAGATAGTTACGTTTATTTTATATCCTTGGTAACTGCAGTGTCTATGTCTTACGTAAATATAAAAGTACATTTACTCTGTACCTGACGTACATTCAAATTAGCGTACTTGGTGTAATCACAGCCACCCATCCTTGTGGTTAGTGAGAAATTCCCTTTGAACGATACTGCACCAAGCTATTTGCTAAACACAAACAAGCCACTTGCTCAAGAAGGTCAATGCTGGTGTTCATGTTTGACATGAACCTCCTCCCACTCTTCATTGAAACCCATGAATTTGGGTTTCAATCAAACTCAACATCGCCCCAAAATAGTATCAGAGATAATGGGAACTGCAGATGCTGAAGAATCCAAGATAACTAAGTGTGGAGCTGGATGAACACAGCAGACCAAGCAGCATCTCAGGAGCACAAAAGCTGACGTTTCGGGCCTAGACCCTTCATCAAAGGGTGGAGGAGGGTCTAGGCCTGAAACGTCAGCTTCTGTGCTCCCGAGATGCTGCTTGGCCTGCTGTGTTCATCCAGTTCCACACTTTGTTATCCTCCCAAAATAGCTTTTTTCTAGCTTCTCCTTGATTGCATGTATTCTATTTGCCTCAACCACTCCAATGTAGTGGCAACATTCATATTCCCAGCACACTCCAGGTAAAAGTTTTCTCCCGACTTTTTATTGGATTTATTTGTAGTTAATTTGCACTTATGGCCTGTAACTCTGGCCTCACCTGCAAGTGGAATCACCTTACCTACAGGCAGTCTATCAAACCTTTCCATAATCCTGACTTGTATCAGCTCATCCACCCTGTTAGTTGGGGCAGGAAAGCCACCATTTCACTTAGATGTGCACAGAGCAAAAATCAGTCGATATTCTGAATTATAACTTCCAAAGAATGTCCAGTGGGTAAAGGTGTGAGCAACACGTGGTCAGCAGTTAGCCAAAATCATTATCATCAACTTGTACAGGTTCAAAGTAAATTTGTGAGGAAAATACCCCAAGCAAGACACTGAGTGCATATCCATCAAATATTGATAAATCCTGCAGGAATGACACAGGCTAAATGTGGTGCTTATCTTCCAAAAAAAGTGTACAAAATAGAAACAGGCAACCACAGACTCATTAGAAACAAATCAGAATAAACTGGAAAGAAATCAGGTTGGTTAACATCTGTGCAGAGAATAGATGAGTCAATGTGTAAAAAACCTGTCAGGGCTGGAATAAGTGACAGACAACAGAAATTCAAAAAAGGTAGAGAACTAAAAGGAAAGCAGGGTGGGACATTACACATAATCCATTTACAAATCATTTGAGACAGCAAAATGATTTTTTTTAAAACATAAAATTGCAGAAGAAAGCATAAAATTAGTTTGCTTTTTATATGTATTTTTCCTCATATTGACCAAGCTTTTGGCTATCTGCCCCAATTTCACTATTGGCAGCTCAGTGCTAAATTCTGGTTTTCAAATACCTCTGTGAAGTACCTTGGTCCATTGTAAAAAGGCAGTGCTCAAAAACAAATAATGGGTGAATAGTTTAGGCAGCAAGAGACCAGTCAAATCGGACTGAAAACTGGAAAATATAGCTGAATGGGGTAAGGTCCGATAGCCCACACAAAGACCTTGGTTCAAGTCTCACCCACCCAGAGGTCTGTCATAAAACGTCAAAACAGGTTGATTAAAAGAAGTTAATTTTCTTCTTTCTTAAAAAAAAACACAACAGAGGGCACAGTCTCCTGGTTTTTAAACAAAGACTGTGAATCCTTCTGCAGAATACAACCCACACTGCCATGCCCTCCCAACCCTAGGTTTCAATCCAACGTGTTCAAATTCTCTATCGAAGAGTGAGCTATTAAAGTTGAGGGACTACAGTGGAAAGCATGTGCTAAGCTTACTGACCAGAGTAGAAAGTCAAAGACAGGGGCTGAAGATTCCAACCCTTTCTAAATTTGAGATTTGCAACATCTGCAGTTTTTACATGTTTAGGTTGATTCCAACAGTTGAAGAATTTAAATAATTTTAAACAATTTGAACAAGACTGGAAACGATTCACTTTCCTTTCATAATGCCAACCCAATCAAACAAGTTCAAAATCAGTCCCAAGTAACAACATGCTTTTTCCTTCAAATTCCAAGACACAATTCTCAGTTGGTCTCACTCCCCTTGGTTCACAGAATGAACCAAGAGGCCATTCAATCCATCATGTTTGATGTCAGCTCCTTGAAAGATTGAATCCGATTCTTCAACCCATGGAAGCAACTCATTCCTGACTGTAGAAACTTGCTGTTCATTCATATTAAATCAAATCTTGGGTCAAATTAAAAGTTATTGCACTGGCTGCTAGTACTTCTGAGGACCTTCAGGAACTGGTTACAGTCTTCAGTCATTCTTTGCTCCTTAATTTTTAAATTCTTAAAACCCCCACAAGATCCAATCACAACTTGCAAGTCATTCTCTGCAACTCTGATGTTGTCCTGCATTTTAAGCCCTGCTTCTCCAAATTGCTTCTTTTGTCTTTAAATTTGTTTTGCTCACCACAAGTGAGGGTGCAACCGGCATCCATGGAAACAACTTGTCAGATTGAAATTCCAGTCTCCAACCTGCCTGACTGGACCACTGCAATGGGGCTTGTGCCTCAGGGCATTTGCAATCTGCAAACATGTAAGTGCATACACAGGAAAGGAACAGAGAAGGCACAAAGCACATCTAACATCTTTGGGACTGCCAGAATTTCTTCATGGCCAAAGAAAAGGCTATATTATGTACACAAGCTGAGGCAATTTCCATACAGCAAAATCCTACAAACAATAAATTCCAGCTAATGGCCTCAGCTAATGGGGTGGCACGGTGGCTCAGTGGTTAGCACTGCAGCCTCACAGCGCCAGGGACCTGGGTTCGATTCCAGCCTCGGGCAACTGTGTGTGGAATTTGCACATTCTCCCCGGGTCTGCGTGGGTTTCCTCCGTGTGCTCCGGTTCCTTCCCACAGTCCAAAGATGTGCCCGCTATGTGGATAGGCTATGCTAAATTGCCCGTAGTGCTCAGGGATGTGGGGGGAATAGGGGGATGGGTCTGGGTGGGATGCTTCAAGGGGCGGTGTGGACTTGTTGGGCCGAAGGACCTGTTTCTAATCTAAACTAAGACATTAACAACGGAAGAACAATGAGAACTTTTTTTTAAAATATAGAACTAACATGACAACATCTTTTATGTTGGCCAAAAATGCTGAAGGAATGTTGGTTTAACATCTCAACTTAATGAAAGTACACTTCTGGCAATAAGTTGCCGAGTGGAGGCTGAACTCAACAACTTTTTGATTCAAAGGCCATCCACGAACATGCAGTGGAAGGATACAGGTTTCTCTTATCAAAATGGTGATACCCTAGCTTCAACTGTGTTACCAGGGCATTGCCACCTGATGGATTAAATCCAGATTAGACTCAGGTACTTTGGAGGTCTTGGAGCAGACCAGCTGCTTGTCTCTTTATCCACAGAATAAATGGCAAGTTGTGTTAACAGATTCTCAATGATCTGTTAACTAGGCAGAGTTTCTCAACTTTCATTAAATGTACATTAAAAAAAGCCCCTTCACCTAAAGAGTGGAATTTTCCATTGCTGCATTCCAAGGATTTCCACAGCCAGCCAGATTACTGCTGTTTCCATCAGCAGTATTGCTAAACAAACAGAACACTAGAGAATTGATAAGCACATGCTACAGAGAATTACAGGCCAGTCAGCTGCTTCATCAGATGAAAACTAAAAGCCAATTCTTCTAATGAGGCACTTCCCTAATACTGGAGTATTTTGTTTTTGAAAAGAGATTTTAACCCCAAAAATGACACATCCACGTAAAAGGCCTTCTCAGAACTTGTGCTCACAAGTTGCTCAGTGCCAAAGGTCTGGAAACTGCTTTCTCTTCTCCAAGAGAAGATGGCCCACAAAGTCTGCTCTCTTAATGTTTTTGGTCTTGACGCCGATACTACCTTCAGGTGTTCAGACATTTTTCACCTAATATATGCCTTTTCATGTCTCCTTTATTGATCTCATGTCAGTGACACTTCTGGCTACAAGAGCAGGTCAGAAGCTAGGAATACTGCGCCAAGTAAGACAGCTCCTTGACTCCCCAAAACTTGTCCATTATCTACAAGGCACAAGTCAGGAATGTGATGAAATGCTCCCCACCTGCGTGGATGACTGTAGCCCCAACATTCAAAACGCTCGGCACTACTCAGGACAAAGCAGCCTGTATGATTGGCACATCTACAAGCATCCACGCCCTCTGCTGATGCTCAGCAGCAACAGGGTGTACCACCTACAATTTGCACTGCAGGAATTCACCAAAGATCTTCAGGCAGCACCTTCCAAACCCACGTCCACTTCCATCTAGAACAACCAGGGCAGAGAATATACAGGAATTCCACCCAGGCAAGCTATTTGCCATTCTGACTTGGAAATACATCTTGGCTGAAATGGTTCATGTCCGTGTGCGCGAAAACAAGACAGCGAGCGAGCGAAGAGGAGAGTGTGCATGTGAACTTGACAGTGTGCGTGCGCAAGTGCGTACGTATGCATGAGTATGAGCGTAAGGCCTCTAAGATGGACTTTGAGATACAAAGCAAAACTGTTCAGCAAAAGCTGATAGCCAAGTTCCACACACGAGGTCCACCTCAATTGTGATGTTGGATTCATGTCTTACTACAGGTAGACCACCACACTACATACTCACACACAAATTATTTCATCTAAGATGTCTGTGTAGCTATAGATACATTCTGTTTTACTCAAAAAAACCTTACCTCAGTTTAAAATAGACAGATTCTGAGCAAGACCTCATACTTAAAACGCACTGTCTGACCTGAGATTGTATACATTGATAAAATCTTGAATTATTTTACGACAATGACTTGAAAGGAATCAGGATTTTGCATTTTAATCCGTAGTCTCCTTCCTAAATGATTGAAGATTCAACATGAGATGGCCAGTTTTAGGGTTGTTACTTTTCTGCTTATAAATTCTGTGAGTTACACCCTCTCTCTCTCTCACTACGCCCGAGGAAGGAGTGGAACTCCAAAAGCTTGCATTTTCAAATGAAACCTGTCGGGCTATGAACTGATGGCATGAGATTTTTGACCTGGTTCATCCCAATCCAATACCGGGATTTCCACATTGTAGAAATAGGTGGCCATTCCTTCACTATTGCTGGAATCAATATTTTGGAATTCCCTCCCTAACAACATTGTGGGTCAACCCACAGCAGATGGACTGCAGCGGTTCAAGAAGGCAGCTTGTCACCATCTTCAAGGGCAACTAGGGACTGCAATAAGTGCTGGCCAGCCAGTGATGCCCACAACCCAGAAATAGATAAATTTAAAAAAAAACCATCTCCTGTTACAACTTAAACAGGTTATACTTGTGTTTCTTTGTGCGAGTGTCAATGCGTGTATTTTTAACATATACTGCTTTTTTTCTTTCCTCTTCACTCCTCTGATTTAAAGAGTCAAAAGCATATCTTACAGCAATTCCATCAAAGAACAGACAAGTGCTTCCAACACTCTGGTTTCTGTCCTTGTATATTCCATTGCCGACCCTGCAATCCTTCATCAGTGAACGTCCAAAAGGTAACAGTGGTAGAGAGGGGTTAATAAGTGGCCCAGTCTGTCCATTTAGACGGATGTATGAAACTAAACAGCACTGAGCAACTGTGCCTGGTGTCCTGGTTAACATTCTTCTCTCAACCAGAATAATTAAATGGTCATTCATCTTATTGCTTGATGCAGCGAGGCTACCATTTTTATCCACACAGCAGTTCAAAAAGCAATTGCCCCTGAAGGCTTTCCAGTCAATCAGAAAATGTGTACAGCACCAAAAACTGCACTTATTTTCTTCCTTTGACACACAGTGCCCTGCAGGGATCAACATCTGGAGTGCATCTGCTCGTTGTAATTTCCACATACCTTGATTTAGTGAATTGTGCTTTCAGAAATCTGCTACGTGCACATTCTGAAAATCCACAAGATGCCTGAAGAAATTTATAACCAACACTCCTCTCGAGTGCACAAATAGCACTTACAAGGAACTAGAAATGAGCTGACTCTACCCTGGGCCCACATATTCAAATTTCACAGAAGCAGCTAATAAGTGAACATACAAATTTGGGGCAGGTGGAGGCCACGTGACCCCTCAAGCTTGCTCTGCCATTTGATAAGATTGTGACATCTACTTCCCTTCTATCGTCTTTAACCCTGGACTCCTTTGTAATGTATCTGTAGTTTTAAGCCTCATGTATGGGAGTGGTACAAACTCAAGGGACTTCACCCAGTATTTACTGCTAAGGCACTTGGCTCTTCTATTCTGTTGTAATTTTCCTCTCCATTTCTATCCTTCAAAACATGAGACAGATGACAAGGCAGGTATGCAAAGGGTCACAATTTGCACCCCGCCCCCTCCAGTTTTATCCTGCCCCTGTATAAATAACCGCCTCTGTAGCTTTCTCTGCTGGTAATGGTTCACAGTAATTGAGGAGGTTAACTCCTCCTGAATTGATCAGAAGCTTGCAGCAGACCGGTTCTGCCTCATTTACCGGAGATTGCTGCACTAAAGGCAGGTCTACAGCGTCGTCCTATGTGAAAGCAGTAGGGTTTGTACAGCTGCTCGCCCTAAATGAGACAGCATGGGATAATGGCTGGCTGCTGTTTACGAGGCGAACAGATAGAAGCAGTTGGCAACCATAGGTGCGAGGGGAATGACGGATTGACAGGGAGATCGCAGAGTATGGGAGATTGGGGTGTGGTGGTGCAGAATACAAAAATGAAAATGACCTTGATTTTGACAGACAAAGCTATACAGTATCTGCATCAGTAGTTTGAGGGGTCAGGGGTTGCAGCATGAGATGGGAGCAGAGCCAATGGCTGACAGAAGATAAAAAGAATGCAGAGGAAATGGTACAGTCTGATCTAACTCAGGTCAGCTCTTTGCTTCTACATCCACTAAAAGCAAAAAGGAAAAAAAAGTCCGTCTGTATCCTCTGCCTGTGGGACCATCTTTCTAGCCTGGATTCCCATGGCACATATACCCACTCTCTGGTGCCAGGCAGACTGTTTGCCAGCCAACGCCAATGCTGATTTCGAAAAGAAACATTTACTCAAGGGACAGACTCAATCCCCGCAGATTGATGCTATAACAGTGGAACACAGCCCAGATTTTCCACAAAGTCAGCCTGAGCTTCAATTGCATCCATCAAGAGAAATGGTAATCTATCTGGCTATGGTACAGGAACCAGTGAATCGAGTTTTCTGTGTAGTAATTAGATGACGGAACTTAGAAAAACAAGAACACTGCTAGCTTGAATGAAGTTTTGTTTTTGTTCACTAAATGCTAGTGACTTGGAATGCATCACAAAAACATAATAACACTTTCCCGGTCCAATCTTCAGAATGTTAGCCTCCCTCTCTGTTCTGGACAATAAAGGAAAATGAAACACTTACTCACCAAACAGTCAAATACACAGAGAAGCTAAAGCAGATTGCCAACCCATTTCTTTAGACAATGAGAGGAGGGGAGTGGGGGAGGGAAAGACGAACTTACATTTATACTGTACCCTTCACATCCTCATGACATCCTAAAGCACTTCACAGCCAATAACTTATTCTAAAATGCAAGCACACAATTTGCTCACAGTTAGGTTCCACAAACAGAATAAGCTGACTGACCAGATAATCAGTGTGGTTTTTTCCCCCCCAAATAAAAGAAAGCTGTTCTCTTTTTCAAAGAAAAAGAAATAGGGCCAAGTGTTACCCAGGAGGCTAGAAGAACCCTCCGGCAAGTCTTTCAAATGACATTTTCCTGTATATTGGGGAGGATAAACAGGGACCTCGTTTAAGATTTTGTCTGATAGATGGTATTGCTCAACAGTTCAGCTACGAACAGTCTTACCAGCTCAACAGTGGATGTCAAAACAATAAACAAAATATTGGAAGAGTTAATAAAGAGTAAATAGTTATGACTGATCATCAATATAGAAGCACTAACGCAAGTCAGAAAGGTTGATGTTACCTTTATGCTAACTTGAAGGTCCAGTCGGTTCTCATCTGTAAAGTATGCGTATATCCACGCAAAACGTGAGAGGCAGGCCTGCAAGTGAATAGGCCACACACAAAGCTTGCATCCAAGGTTGAATGTAGGTCGAGTTAAGCTGGTTAGTTAGTTTTAAGTTAATTTTTTAATAGAGATCAATATGGAGATGAGGAAATAAAGTAGTCCCGGTTCCCACCTGAAGTCACAAACTTGTGAATTCAACTCAAGACAGGACTTGAGTAATACAGCAATGCCTTCTATTGACCATCTCATGAAGATCTGATAGGTTGGTAAGACACTGCAGCGAACGTGAGCAGAGACCGGAAATATCAACTCTGCTTCTGTCTCTGTAAAACTGGCCAGATCCAGTGTTTCCAGCATTTCCTATTTTTTATTTCACCAACAAATCAGCAGTTGTCACACATGAAACCAATGTGCCAATTTATCCCTGACCAATAATTAACCTAGCAGATAAAAAGAAATAAAAACAAAGTTGCTGGAAAAGCTCAACAGGTCTGGCAGCATCTGTGGAGGTGAAAACAGAGTTAACGTTTCAGGTCCGGTAACACTTCCTCAGTTCCTCATTACATCAGTACCACTTCCAAAGTACTTCGTTGACTTAAAATGCTTTGGCGGGTGCGGTCGCACAGGGTTCAATAAAAATGCAAGCCCTTTTTTCTCTCTCACCATGTTCTGGTATTCACAGAAAACAATGGAGGGTTTTAACTTTACCCCCATCTAGAACAAAATACAAGGGTCTGGAGTGGTGTGCCCAGATTGGTACTCAAGGCTGATAAAATCTTTCATTTGGTGAGGAAACTGGGGAAAGTATTTAGCAAGAAAATCAAATGACCACGTAGAGAGTCAAAGACATTCTGGTTTTGAACTCTGCAACAGTCAGATGAGCCAAATTGGTGCTTTCTGGTCCTATCTATTCCCGAAGAGGAAGGTGAGAGGAGCCATGAAAAGGAAGGAAACTAGAAAACAAAAATAAAATAAAAATGGTTAACGTACAGTTCTTTTGACTTTCTTGGGATCATGATCACTCCATTGATCACATCCACTCTAATTCAGCGATGCTATCAGGAATATTGTGAAGTTCCCAACTACAGAAAAGTGTTGGACAACATAGAAAAGCTTTTTCACTGTGCTTCAAGAAATGTTCAGATTAAATGTGACATTAGACCCCATTCAATATTAGTGCAAGTGATCAAAGGTATAAGGGAATGAATTGCATTTACATAGGTCTTTGACAACTACAGGAGTACCAAAACACTTTACACCAAATGAAGTATTTTTGTAGTGTATTCACCGCTGTAATCTAGGAAGTAACAGTCAATTTGCTCACACTAAGATCCCACAAATAGCAACGTGATAAGTGATCGGATATTCTGTTTCAGTAATACGAAGGCATTAGTACTGACGTGGACACAGGGTGAATAACCCCCACTCTTCTTTGAAATGGGAGATCTTGTACATCCACTCAAGAGTGGAGATAGAGCTGTAGTTTAACATCTCACCAAGAGACAGCACTCCAACTGTGCAGCACACACTCAGTAAAGCACTGGAATGTCAGCTTTTGATTTGCATGTATAGGTCCCAGAGTGGAATTTGAAGCCAGTTTTCTAACTTGACCATAACAGCGCTACCCACTAGGTCATATCGGACAACAAAAACATGACTAAAAATTCAGCAAAAGACATAGGTCTTGAGGAATAGCTTAAAAACAGGAGAGGAAGACAGAAATACATGAATGGAGTTCTAGAGCATGGGACTAAGAAAACCGAAGGGTGTGCTCACGTGAGAGGAAGGATGTTGTGAAACTTGAAAAGGGTGCAGAAGAGATTTACAAAGGATGCTGCCAGGGTCGGAGGGTTTGAGCTACAGGGAGAGGCTGAATATGCTGCGGCTATCTTCCCTGAAGTTTCAGAGGCTGAAGGGTGACCTTATGGAAGTTTACAAAAGAATACAGGCATGGACTATTTTCTAAATGGTGAGAAAATTCACAAAAGCAGAAGTACAAACGGATCTGGGAGTGTTGGTCCAGGATTCTCTAAAGGTTAACTTGCAGGTAGAGTCTGTAATTAAGAAAGCGAATGTAATGTTGTCGTTTATCTCAAGAGGGTTGGAATATAAAAGCAGCAATATGCTTCTGAGGCTTTATAAAGCTCGAGTTAGGCCCCATTTAGAATACTGTGTCCAATTTTGGGCCCCACACCTCAGGAAGGACATACTAGCCCTGGAGCGTGTCCAGCGGAGATTCACACGGATGTTCCCTGGAATGGTAGGTTTAACGTATGATGAACGGCTAAGGATCCTGGGATTGTACTCATTAGAGTTTAGAAGGTTGAGGGGAGATCTAATAGAAACTTACAAGATAATGTATGGTTTAGAAGGGGTGGACGCTAGGAAGCTGTTTCCTTTAGGCAGGGAGGCTAGGACCCGGGGGCACAGCCTAAAATTAGAGGGGGTAAATTTGAAACTGAAATGAGATGAAATTTCTTCAGCCAGAGAGTGGTGGGCTTGTGGAATTCATTGCCACAGAGTGCAGTGGAGGCCGGGACGTTGGATACCTTCAAGGCAGAGATCGACAAATTCTTGATCTCAGAAGGAATCAAGGGCTACGGGGAGAGTGCAGGGAAGTGGAGTTGAAATGCCCATCAGCCATGATTTAAATGGCGGAGTGGACTCGATGGGCCGAATGGCCTTACTTCCACTCCTATGTCATATGGTCTAAAGGTCTAAAATGAGGAGGGACATGGATAGGGTGAATAGCCAAGGTCTTTTCCCCAGGCTACAGGGATCCAAAACTAGAGGGCACAGGTTTAAGGTGAAAGGGAAAAGATTTAAAAAGGGACTTGAAGGGCTACCTTTTCACACAGAGGGTGGTGTGTATGGTATGAGCTACCAGAGGTGGTGGAGGCGGCTGGTATAATTACAACATTCAAAAGGCATCTGATTAGGTACATGAATAGAAGGGTTTGAGAGGGATGTTGACCAAATGGAACTCATGTAGAATAATTGGTCAGCATGGACAAGTTGGCCCAAAAGGGTCTAATGAGTGGTGCCCAGAATGAGATATGGCTGAGGCACAACTCCAGTGTTAACTGATTATGTCACGACTTTGTTCTTTTTAAAGCTCACCTCTCAAACCATATAAAACTCCCCCACACTCAAACCGGTCAGGTACAACGTTTGTGGGCATCATTGGCAAATCTAGTATCTGTTGCTCTCCAGAATTGTCCTTGAACTCTGCAACTTATTTGGCCATTACTACAGATAAGAGTCAAACACAGTGCCTGGACCTGTAGTAGGCTAGATAGGATAATGCCTCCAGATTTCATTCCCTAAGGGATAGTACTGATGCAGATTACAACAAACGGCGATGCCAGCATGGTCACCGTTGCTGAGACGAGCTTTCAAATCCAAATTGAAAATTCACTAACTCCTTCAACTAGGTGTAGAATTTGGAACTTTACTCTCACAGCATTAACCCGAACTTTTGGTTATGCTGTTCTCGTGACATCGTGACTGTACTACCTTTTTAAACCCAGGATTATTCATTAGGTGGAATGAGTTAACAGAGAAACTGGTGCATGCAGGTAGTTACAATATTTAAAAGACATTTGGAAAGATTGAGGGGGATGTGTCAGACAAGTGGGACTGGCTCAGTTTGGGGAGCTTGATCAGCATGGACAAGTTGGACCGTAGGATCCGTTTACATACTGTAGGACTCAAATTCTTTTGCAGGAAAATATTACAAATTGAACTATTCCAGCTGGCAGGGGCCTTGTTCCAGCAGTGATTGCCAGAGTTGATTTTAACAATAAACCTGGTGGCGGGAAGTGGGTGGAGATAGGTGTCATCCACATCTGACGACAAAAGCATGACCAAAAATTCAGTGGAAGTCATAGGTTTTGAGGAATAGCTTAAAATAGGAGTTCCAGAGCATGGGACCAAGAAAACCAAAGGGCGCGCTTGTGTAACATAGCAGTATAATTGCATACGGATATTGTCTTTTCATTCCCTAATTCAATGAAAAACAGCCAGTTAATCTTCGTGTCCTCGCAAAATGCACTCCTAGAACAATCTCCACTTGCCTGGATGGGTACAAATTCAGCAATACTCGAGAAGCTCAACACAGTTTGGACAAAGCAGCTCACTCGATTGGTACAAAAACAGAAGTTGCTGGAAAAGCTCAGCCAGTCTGGCAGCAGCCGTGGGGGGGGTGGGAGGAGGATAGGAAAAATCACAGTTAACTTTTTGGGTCTGCTGACCCTCCCTCAGAACTTTTGTTCCCAATTTACAGCATCCGCAGTTCTTTTGGTTTTCTCTTGATTGGTATCCCATCTAAAATCGAAATTCGCACTCTCTGCCACTGACATGCAATGGAAATAGTGAGCACCAGCAGCATGAGAAATAAGAACAGGATTCCTGAGCCTACTCTGCCATTTAATAGGTCCTTCTGTTCTGACACTCCTCATGTCTACTTTCCTGGTCTTTCCCCTTAAACCCCCATTCCCCTACTGACCAAGAATCCAATTGTATTAGCCTTAAACGTACACAAGAACTCTGCTCCCACAGCTCTCTGTGCCAGTGTTCCAAAGACACAACTCTCAAGAAAATTCCTCATCTCAGTCTTAACTTGGTGCCTCTTCACTCTGAGACTATGCTCTCTGGTTCTAGACTCTGAGGGGGGGAAACTCCTCTCAGCGTTTACCCTGTCAAGCCCCCTAAGAATCCTAAGTAAATCTGCTGTATCTGCAAAAATCACAAATCACGAATTCACCTCTGTGCTAAAAACAAATAAAAAATCAATATCTGCAGGGGAAAAAGAAAATCACATATCCATGCTTTTAACCTACTTTAACATGTGCTCTGCACTCCCAAATTTTGTTACTTGCAGGGGTTCTCAGGAGACCATGCAGATACGGAGGAATGACTATATGTTTCAATGAGATCACCTCCCATTCTTCTAAATTCCAATGAGTCAAGTACCAACCTGTTCAATCTTTGCTCATAAGACAATCCTTAAACACCAGACACCAATGTCATGAACTGGCTCTGAACTGCCTCCAATGAAACAATATCTTAAAACTTAAATAAAGGGACCAAAACTGCACACAGGACTCCAGATGTGGTCTCACCAGTGCCTTGTACATCTGCAGTAAGAATTCCCTTATCATACTCCAACTTCCATGAAATAACGGCCAACATTCTGTTGGCCTTCCTGATTACCTGCAGTAATTGTGGGCTAGCTTTCTATGTTTCATAACATATGCAACATCTCACAAAGAATCCCGAGACAGTACCTTCCAAATTCCTAACTAGTATAGGCTAGAAATAGATGTGTAATACATATAAGGGACCATCAGCACCTGTATTTTTTCCATCCGCACCCCACACCTGTCTAACCCGGAAGTATATTGCCGTTATTTCAGTTACTGGGTCAAAATCCGGTGACTCCCTTCATAACAGCATTCTAGGCGTACCTAGATCACATGACTGCTGTTTTTCAAGAAGGCAGCTCATTATCATCTTCTGAGAGCAATTATGGACAAGCATGAATCCTGGTTTAGCCAGCAACACCCACATCCCAACAATAAAAAATACATCGCCAAAAATAGTTATCATACATTAAAATTGCAGCACAAGAACAAATTAAATTTTTGCTACAACCTTTAAGAGTCTGCATTTACTGTCAATTTGCTGTACTATAAACTTCACTGTAAATGTTGTCAGTGTCCCTGTGCCATGTGGAATCATTGCAGCACAGATAGGAGGGTGCCATTAACCAGTTCTGTCAGAAATACTCTTACAGGTATGAGAATGAGAATTTATAACAGCAACACAAATTCAAAAGAGACTGCTTTAACTGAACAGTGTATTTGGCTCGATCAGTACATTAAATAAATCCAATTACAATACAGCAATTATCTTTAGTCACAGTGGCAGCAGTAATAGAATGCTAAATCTCAATCTCAGTGCCATGAACCAGGATTGTGTATCTGTGCACACTGATAAGCAGGTGTGAAGATAAGGGCCAGGTTGAGCTGTAGCCCTCTGCGGTTATGCCAATAGTTGAGATTGCTCGGTACAAATCATTTCAGTAATGTACCAGAAGACGTGCCACTACCCATGGGACAACAACACTTGGCAAGAAGGCCACTCAGTTTGTTTTGTCTTAGTAAAATGCAATGCAGGCTTAGGTCCAAAACAAAAGACTTGCACCTATGTAGCATAACATCACTTCTGAAACTTCAAGTACCAAGTAACTCACTGTGGGTGCACCATCAGTATTACATTAATTATCTAGTTATTAAAATGACTGTGCTCTGTTTTGTGCTACTGATTGAAGGAATTTGGCCAATATTCCACGGAGATTCCAGTCCATTTAAAAAAAATATGTTCAGTAAAATGTTCAACATTCAGCTAAACAATTGATCAGGGCAGATTGGGTCTATCTTTAACATTTAGCTGAAAGGATAATGAAACATTAAGTGTTGAGCCAAACCTTTAGCATAAATTACTTGCTCTAATCTGACTGTTACAAGCTTTCAGTTTGTCCCTCAATTTCCAGCACAGATAAAGTCTATCCAGTTTTTCAGCGCTGCTCCATTATTTAATTAATGCCATCTGGCCTGACATTCCATCTCTCAATCTCAGTTTTGTACTCTTCGATAGTCAGTATTCAAATTGGAGGCTGAACAGCCCATATATCTACAGGTCTGGGAATGAAATTCATTTCTTGATTTCCCTCCTAAAACAGTCCAGTTCTAATTTCGAAAGCATATTGCCTCATTCTGAGTTTCTTTGTCAGAGGAAGCAGTTTCTCTCAATTTATTCTCTAAAAATGTTAGAAACACCTCAACTGTCTGATGCTCAACAGATTAAAAGCCAACCATACACAATCCATTCTTAGGATTCGGCTCTCCTGGTAGTATCATTCTGGTCCGATTGTGATGCATCATCTCCAGTGCCTAGAACTGAATACCTTACAACAGATAATTTTTCTTCCCCTTTAATTCTTTCCCTCTGAAGGGGTCAAGATCTATTAAGAGTCAACCACGTGCTGAGGGTCTGAAGTCATACATGGGCCAGCCTGGGGAAAGATGGCAGATTTCTTTCTCTGACAGACAGTGAACCTGATCAGCATTTATGGCATAGTGGTCATTTCATGGTCACCAATACTGATGACTGGTTTTACATCCCAGATTTATTGACTGAATTTGAATTCCAGCAGATGCCATGGTGGGATTTGAGCCATGCCCTCACCCAGAGCAATAATCTGCACCTCTAGATTGTTAGTCTAGTGATATTATCACTATTTTGTTATCTCCCCAAGTCTGACTAAAATTCAGTACAACTTCTTCCCAGTGTGATCCAGTCCCCCGGAACTTTACATTAGCCATCTGCCAAATGAACCTGTGGAATTCTTGACCACAGAAAGCTGTTGGGGCCAGTTTGTTAGATATATTCAAGAGGGAAGTAGACTTGGCCCATGTGGCAAAACGGATTAAGGGATATGAAGAGAAGGCAGGAATGAGATACTGACATTGCATGATCAGCCATGATCATATTGAACGGTGGTGCAGACTTGAAACGTCAAATGGCCGACTTCTGCACCTATTTTCTATTTAAATTCTATATAAACTTATGTATTAAGTGACGTGCACTGGGCTCCTGAATCATCATTTTGCAAACATTATGCTTGATCATTTAAGCTTTGAAGCAGGTAATCTCTCACTTGTCCAATTTAAAGTTAATCTGCCATAGCATTTCCCATTCGTCAGCTCTGCCCGTGTTCAATTGCAAATTCCTGTCCCTCCCTCCACTCAAGCAACTAGCTATCAGTACAATTTCAATTTGAAATGACATAGGCCTGACAGATGGCAGCTAGATAAAGCAGGGACGAAAGTAGCCAACACTGAAGTCCCATGACAATGCTAGAACACATCAAAAGAAATGACAAGTAAAAATGCTTCTCCACAGACAGTTGAAGGTATCAGTCGTAAATAAGTAATCATCCTGTGGTATTCTGAATTGAAACATTAACTGTGCAGTCCTAATCATTTTTTTTAACCCCAAGAAATAAGTAACAGGACTTGACTATTGTGTAAAAAAATTAGTACCAAGTTTCAGCCAGAGCTGCAAATCACTGGGAGGGAGGGAAAAAAAAGGTTGAGCAAACTCAGCTGTATGCAGCCTCAGCTAAAATACCATGCAGACATTATTCAATAAGTGTAATTAACACCATAAACAAAGAGTAACTGCAATAAAAAAGAACATTTTATCGGACCCCATTCAAGCAGAAGCAGCATCTGGATTGGGACATTTCTTAAGAAAAAGAACATCTTAACAGATTAAGTCAGGAAAATCAGCATTCATTTAAAATCATGCAAAAAATTGAATTACTTTTAATAGAAGATATTAAGTGAAAGTTCACAATGTTTTACTGGAGCAAGGAGGGGGTAGAAGGGTGAAGAGAAAGAGGAACGCAGTAGACACTGAGGGGGCTTTGCAGGGTAGATGCTGAGACGACAGCAATATTATGAAACGTTAGGGGAGGCAGAAATGAGCACAGTTAAGCAAGTAGGTTTTGAAGATGTTGAAAGACAAAAGAAAGAGTTGGGGTGGGGCATAAAAACAGACAGAGGACTGCTACTTACGGTAGAGAAGAGTCATGGAGGATATACAGCAGAAATTGAGGAGCAAACCACGGCAGTGTGCTTTCAAGAGTTCCTGTCACTGACTGTGTTTGAGGTCACAGTACATTAAATGCCTAGGCCAAATGTGACCATTTAGGGACCCTTACTGACTAAACACTCTGCTCCTCTGTTTATATTCCCTGTTTCCTTTTACCCCCGTCCCCCAAAATATACTTATTCTTGAGACATAGCCTTCACTGGTCACTCTAGCATTCATTGCACCAAGGTGTCCTTGAGAGTCAAAGATGGCAACTACAACACCAAAATAATTGGGCAAGGAGAGAAACAGCTCCAAGGCGACAGCCATTTCAACCTCAACAAAAGGAAAATGCAAAAGTCAGCTACAACAGAGGAAAGGGAGGAGAGATAGAGATAGAGGGAGAAATAAGTGTAACCAAGAAGGAGAACCTTGATGTCAACATGGAGAAGTACAGCAGCTACAGGTGGTAAGCAAAAGAGTAACAGATAAGACTGGGCTGTGTATAACCTAGAGTACGGGCACTAAAAATTTGGATTTTTGAAATTTGTAAACTCAAGCTCCTAGAAAGCAGAGTACAGTAAAAGGAGAGTGTTTCAGCTAGCAATACTGCAGGAAGGGGATGGTGGTGAAGATCACAAGAGACTGGCTGCACTATGGAGCTTGTTACAGCAATAAATCTCTTCCCGCAATTGCTTCTTGCCTGCTTTCCAATGGCTTTGGTGCTGGATTCTCTAACCTATCTTTGCACTATCTCATTATTTGGGGAATGAAACGGGATGACAGGTAACAAATAGGAAACAGGGAGAAAGAGGATTAGGTCATTACAAAGAGGGCTAGGAATGTTGGGCAGTGGCCTTAAAATACAAAACACTCCCTTCCTTCCGCCCCACCCCCAAAGCCAGGATTGTCTAGAACAAAATGCAAGGCTAGACCTGGTGAGGGATTATAGGGTCATGACGTGCAGTACAATGTAGGCACCTTGAAAAAAAATACAGCAGAGTCAAAGGACAGTGCAGCCTGGGGAGTGAAGCAATGGAACACTGAGAACAGCCACAATGTTCAGGGCTCTTATTTTTGAAAACTAGGACTTTTGGGTGTGATAAGGGGAGTTGGAGAGATAATTAAATACATTTTGTATTTGACAGTGTCTAAGTGTTTCTGCGGTTGTAAAATTTGAGCCCTTCATTAAAAAGCAACACATCAGCACATTTCATTCCCTCAGGACCTGCTGGGAATCTTTCCACACCCCACAGACATTTGCCACATTTAAAACTAACTCAGTACCTTTTTTTTCCCTATACAGGGGATATGAGCCAATAATGAGAGCCCATTAAATAGTTTTCTATTATTGTGTAAAACAGAATTTTAACATTAAAATAAAAATCAACAGGCAGAACTGTTAACAGCTCATGATCTGGGTCACCGACGGCTGTCATAAACCTTCAGCAGATTTATGCCAGATCAGCGACCTGGAACATGAAGCTGTGCCTTTTGCTTTCTGAGCACTTTGTCCTCTCCTGAAGTCTGAGAAACAAACTCATTAAAACCATAAAGGCCCAGTCACCCACTTGCCAACTTGTCCAATTAGGCAAAAACATGCAGAGGGATAGCAGACTGCAAAAAAAAAAGAAAAAATGGTTATAAAAATCCAAGGCACAAAAATACTTACATTTCTCACACAATCGCCCAATAGCTGTAAAAGAAAGGAAAAAAAGCAGTCAGTTGGAGCTTACACTTTGCAATACAATTGTATTTTTATGGCAAGACAGTAAGAGAAATATATCAGGGACGTTTTCTAGCGGGTACAAGTTCAGTCAGGCAACTAATGGACCATTGCAGGGAGTGAAGAGAGAGAATATCCCTGCTCTTATTTACATCAATACAAATAGCAAACTGTAGAATACCTCATCCTGGGGAAAATTTCTATTTGTATTGTAACCTCCCTCACATCTGTGACCTACGGGTAGAACAGCACATGTGATAAACTTTTTACACAAGGTGTCAGTATCAATTATACAAGTAAATACACACAAGGAAAAGAGGAGACCAAATCCCAAGGCTGAGAAGCTGTGGCCTGCTCGCTATAACACGGATTATTGTATCGCAGCAAGAAAAAGCTTTACATTATTGAAACTGAAGACTGCCAGTTTGGGTCTTAGCAGTCAAGTCTGAATGGCTTGAGGGGATGGGGGAGGAAAGGGTGTATAGAACCAGGCCCTCAGCTGAACTTTCAGCGATGACTGTAGTTACCTCAGAGTTCCTTAACACCTCCTAAAAGTTACAGCTTTAAAATTATACAACATCAGCTGCCTCACTGTAGTTATATTTTTAGCTATGTTACACGAGGCACAAGAACTAAATGCAGTTTCACTAGGCTGTTGTTAGAGACAAGGAGATACTATAAAACTGGGATCTATTCCATTAGAATGGAGGAAATTTAACTCTAAGTTTGATGGACACATCTAAAATGAGGCTGGGCACAGAGAGCAGATGGAACTGTTTTCACAAATTAAATCCACCCCCCCACCCCCCCCATTACTGCTTCAAGCCCCACAATTCCCACATCTTAGTTTTGACTCTTGCCTCTTATTGTATCCCTTCTGCTTCACATAAAAGTTAGCAACTTTATTTTCAGTGTCTGGACCTTGTATTCTAGAATTCCATCCTAGAAAATTTTAGCCATCCTGCAATACTCTTAAAAACCCAGTTCTTCCAACAGACTATCAGTTAATCCTTTGGCTCGGCACATATTTCATCAGATTATTTAATGTGTAAAAGTGTCACAAACGCATACATACATAGATAACAAAGTGTGAAACTGGATGAACACAGCAGGCCAAGCAGCATCTCAGGAGCACAAAAGCTGACATTTTGGGCCTAGACCCTTCATCAGAGAGGGGGATGGGGAGAGGGTTCTGGAATAAATAGGGAGAGAGGGGGAGGCGGACCGAAGATGGAGAGAAAAGAAGATAGGTGGAGAGGAGAGGCGGGGAGGTAGGGAGGGGATAGGTCAGTCCAGGGAAGATGGACAGGTCAAGGAGGCAGGAAATGGAGGTGCGGCTTGAGGTGGGAGAAAGGGATGGGTGAGAGGAAGAACAGGTTAGGGAAGCGGAGACAGGCTGGGCTGGTTTTGGGATGCAGTGGGGGGAGGGGAAAAACTGGGCTGGTTTTGGGATGCAGTGGGGGAGGGGAGATTTTGAAGCTTGTGAAGTCCACGCATACAGTACATAACATGGCTTGATAAATAGAGTTCCATACTGGATGGAAGTTACTGCTTGCAGAGAAGCAAGTTTTTTTTTTTGAGTATCCTTCACCTTCCAGCAAAGAGAGAGATATCCATTGAAGAAAGCACCTCCATTATTTCCTTCTCAACATAGTGTTAGAGTTCCTGTTTAACATGGTGCACAATGACAATGTGTCAATTATCCTCTCCAACAGAACCCGGAAGAACAACATAAAAGTACACTGCATTTCAAGAAAACTGAATGAATGAGGTAATGACTCCGCCTAGTCTAGGAATGACAACACAGAAGGACATTCAACCCATCATGGCAGTGCTAGCTCTTTGCAAGAACTACCCAATTAGTCATTACATTGCTCTTACCCAGAGCCCTGGGAAATTCACTAGCTTTAACTCAGTCATAGAGCTTTACAGTATGGAAACAGATCTTTGTTCCAATTCATCCATGCTGACCAGATATCCTAAATCAACCTAATCCCATCTGCTAGCACATGACCCATATTCCTCTAAATTTTCCTATTCATATACCCATCCAGATGCTTTTTGAATGTTGTCATTGTATAAACCTCCACCACTTCCTCTGGCAGCTCAATCCATACACACACCACCACCTGTATGAAAAAGTTGCTCCTTAGGTCCTCTTTAAATCTTTCTCCTCTCACCTTAAACCTCTGCTCCTCCAGTTTTGGGCTCCCCTATCCTGGAGAAAAGGCCTTGTCTATTCACCCTATCCATGCCCCTCATGATTTTCTAAACTTCTATAAAGGTCATCCCTCAATCTCCGACCCGCCAAGGAAAATAGCTCCAGCCTATTCAACCTCTCCCAATAGCTCCAACCCTGGCAACATCATTGTAAATCTTTTCCAAATCCTCTCAAGTTTTGCAACATTTTCCTATCACAGAGAGGCCAGAATTGAACACAGTACTCCAAAAATGTCCTAACCAATGTCGTGTACAGCCGCAACATGACCTCCCAACTTCTACACACAATACAATGACCACTGAAGGCAAGCATACTAAACACCTTCTTCACTACTTAACGTGCCTGTGACTCCACCTTCAAAGAACTATGAACATGTACCCCAAGACCTCTTTGGTCAGCAACACTCCCAGGACCTTACCATTAAGTCCTGCCAATTTGACTTGGTCAAGGAACAAACGTTGATACTTGGGCACGGCCATTTGGCTCAAGATCACAGATGACCTGACTATAGCCTCTCATAGAATCACTACAGCATGGAATCAGGCCATTTGACCCATCAAATCCACACTGACCCTCCAAAGAGCATCCCACTTAGACCTCACCCCATCCCTGCAACCCTGCATTTCTCATGGCCAAACCACCTAACTTGCACATCTTCAGACTCAACTGACTTCAGACTCCTCTGAGCCCATGTTGATTGATTGGGGTAGCAACGCTATTCTTAGCATTGACTTGCAGTTTCAAAAGTCAGTACTGTTCATGGGCCTTGGAATTTCATGGAGAAAAAAATCTGGACGGAACGTAGGTCTCAACTTACCACACGTTTTGACTCCCCTATCAATTAAAAAAAATACAGTTCCCTCTGCCTTATAAAATAGTCATTAAATCAACCCTACTCTACCACCCTCTGGGGGAGGCAACTCCACGCCCCACAACGTTCAAAAATAAATTCTCCTCATCTGCATCTTCAATGGGAAAACCTCTTTTTATACTATTCCCCTAATTCTGATCGTTCCTCTATGACAAGGAGAAACATTCTTTTTGCATTCACTCTGTCAAGTCCCCTCAGGATTTTACATCTCATACAATCATCTCTCATTCTGAGGAATGAATGGATATGCACACAATATGTCCAATATTTGTGTTTAAAATATTTGCCTCATTCCAGGTATTCGAGTGAACCTTCTTTAGATGTGTCTAATGCAGGTATGCTCATTTTTAAAATGAGGAGACCAAAACTGTACACAGTACTCTCAATGCGATCTCTCCAATGCCTCGTCCAATTCAGTAAAATATTCCCTTGCAACACGACAACATTCCGTTTGCTTTGCTAATCGCCCACTGCACATGCATACTAGCTTTCTCAGAGTCATGTACCAGGAGCCCAAATCCCTTTGTAACTTCAAGTTCTGCAGACTCACTGTGTAAACAATTTGTTGCTTTTCTACTCTTCCTGCAGAACAAGTTTACATTTTCCACATATCGCAGTATATAGTCCAAGTTGTCCAATTCTCTTCAAACAAAGGAAAAGTATGTGTCAATAATATTGTTAAATGAATAGTTATCCACAATGCAGTTACTTGCACCCAGTGCAAAACAGGCCCGCGGTATTTCCAACTCTCTCTCTCTTCCTCAGAGTAATCCAGTTTGGATTTCACTGGTGACTAAAATCTAAATCAGAACACCAAGATCTGCTAGCATTACCAACTAACACTGTTGCAAAATTAATGGGAACACTGGCCGAGATTTTCCTGCAGTGGTGAGAGTGGGGAAGTACTCTAAATTTAGCTGACTGGCAAGCCCATGATAAACTCCTCCATATTCTCCTGCAATCTAGTTAGAATATGCTGCAGTGAAGGTTGTCGAAGACCAGGGATGGCAAAGATTCCTTAATCTCAGGGATTTATCAAATGTATAAACAGTCTTAAGGCTGACACTTGAGGGAATCCAGGTCCTCTGATTCTAAGGAGGTTATAATTCTCATCAAAAATGCTGCTTCCACAGATGAACAGAAGCGCTGTCTGAATTTGCCTCTCGGACCCTGTTTGGACATCGCAATTAAAATGTTACAAATCTGAGCAGAGATTCTAAGGGTTGGACACCGGTCACTCCTGCTCTCCAGTCTCCAATCGGCTAAATTACATGCTTTCTAAAATAAAATCAACTACAATCACGCTGCTGCCAATGCACTAGAGCCATTTAAAATCGGACTGACAGCAGCCTTAAAGCAAGAAATAATACAGCAAAACTGCAGTCGTCAGTGCCACAAAAATCTGCTTCATATATTCTTCATTATTCTTTGTATCATTGGAATGTCCCAGTAATATCCCTTACTCTACAATTCTCAAAACAGTGGATTAGCTCTGGTTTAATGAATGTAGGACAGCATGCCAAGCGGACCACACAGTGACTCAGTGGTTAGCACTGCTGCCTCACAGTACCAGGGACCTGGGTTCAATTCCACTCTCTGACAGCTGCCTGTGTGGAGTTGGCACATTCTTCCCATGTCTGAGACAGCTTCCTGTGCATGCTTCAGTTTCCTTCTACAATCCGAAGATGTGCAGGCTAGGTAGATTAGCATGGGGTAATGTAGGGTTACAGGCGTAGGGGTAGGGGGTGGGTCTGGGTCGTATGCTCTTCAGACAGTTGCTGTGGACTTGATGGGCCAAATGGCCTGCTGCACCCTGTAGGGATTTTATGATTTTATAACAAAATGAAGAATACTTCTTTAAAAAAAAAGGAGACACCAACTAGGAGAAGAAAGCTAGTCAGAGCTAAGCCACACTAAAATCCAGAAACGAGAGAGGAGATCGGCATCCTGCCATAGATAGCCCTGAATAGTGGTGGTTAAACAAACAACTGGCAGAAAGAGATGGCTCAATGGACCTCCTCATCCTGAACGAGGACAGTGCCCAGTGACTCAAGCAAAAGACAAGGCAGCCATTTTCAGTTTGAAGTGCCAATGGATGATGCATTGAGACCTCTTCCAGAGGTTCCTAGCATTACTGATGCCCATCTTCAGCTAATCTGGTTAATTCCATAAGAAATGCCTGAACACATTGAATACAACAAAGAGTACAGGCCCTGACAACAGTCTGCAGTTGGGGGTGAAGAGATATGCTCTAAAAATGGAAAAAAAAACAAATTAATTTCCAAATTGAAAGCAGGACTGATGGCTAAATAGCAACTGAGCCAGTTAGAATTGTATTCACTGGGAGTTTAGAAGAATGGGAGAGAGGAGGAACACGGTATCTCAGAAATCTTTCAAAATCTAACAGGTCTGGGCAGGTTAGATAGAGGAAGGATGGATGTTTCTAAATGGAGGGGGAGCCCAGAACTAAGGATCATAGTTTAAAGAGGAGGGGTAATTCTTGTAGGTCTGAGATGAGGAGAAATTTCCTCACCCAGAGAGTGGTGAGCCTGTTGAAATCACTGTTATACAAAGTGATTGAGGCCAAAATATTATGTTTAAGAGAAACTTGTGGCCAAAGAGGGGACAGGGTGAGGGGGTGGGCGCAGGATTAGGGTTAAGCTTGATGACTAGCCACAAACAAATGAAGGGCAGAGCAGTCTCAAGGGACTGTATAGCCCATTCATGTTCTCTTTGTTTCTATGTAACTACCTGAGCTCCCAGCCAAGCTGTTTCAGTAGAGCTACAACACCAGCATTGACATCACAGCATGGGGAATTGCCTAGGTATAGTCTGTTCACAAAAAATTAAAACGAAGCCAATCTGACAATTATCACATCATCAGTCTTCTCTCAATTATCAAAGTGATGGGAGGTGTTGTCAACAGCATCATTAAGATCTTGGCTTGGGTTCTAACCGGACAAATTAGCTTCTGACCCTATGAGCGCCTGGGTCCAGACAGGGACAAAAGGGCTGAATTCCTGAAGTGAAAGGAAAGTAACTTCCATTAACATCCGTCTATTTGTCTTTCCTCCCATCATTGTTTGAGAATTGGGATTATGGGTTGCCAAGGTGAGAGGGGAGAAGGAGGAGGAGAAACTGTCCACTCCTCCAAATTATATGAAGCACAGAGGAAGATCGTTACACTTGGTGTCGAGCACATGAAAACACAAGTTCCTCAAGAAAGTATCCTTGGATCAATTACCTTCAGCTACTTTATCACTGGTTTTACTTAATTCATAATAAAATTACAACTAATTAATACTATTCATAACTCCTCAGATATTGAAACAACTCATGTCTACCTGCAACAAGGCCTGGATAACACAGCCTCAAGCTGGTATCCAGCAAAAAACATTTGCATCACCCAAGTCACAGACAATTATCATCTCCAACAGGCAAGAATCCCATGATATTCAATGGGATTACCATCATTTAATTACCCACATCAACCAGAATAATTAACTGGTGCCATTGTATATATGTAAATGCAATGTTTCCCTGCCTGGTGAGTCTAAAACTAGGAAACGTAGTCTCAGAATTAGCACTAAACCATTGATATCGCAATTGAAGAGAAACTTCTTCCCTCAGTTGCAGATCTTTGGAATTCTCCAGCTCCATGGGCAGTCAAAGCATGCTCAAATAAAGAACAAAAACAGAAATTGCTGGAAAAGCTCAGCAAGTCTGGCAGCATGTGCGAAGAAAATAAAATCAAAGTTGATGTTTTGGGTTCAGTAATCCTTCCTCTGATGCCAAAATGTTAACTCTAATTTCTTCTTCGCACATGCTGCCAGACCTGCTGAGCTTTTCTGAAGAAAGGCCCTGACCCAAAAATGTCAACTTTCCTGCCCCTCTGATGCTGCCTGGCGTGCTGTGCTCCTCCAGCTCCACACTTATCTCCGACTCCAGCATCGGCAGTTCTTACTAGCTTCCGCTCTTGTTCCTGATTTACTGGATCTGCAGTTGTTTTGGTTTTTATTTAGTATCATGCTCAAATAAAAGCCAATAGAATCAAAACATTTCTGGAGACTAATAATGTCAAGGCTTGTGTGGGAAAGTGACATTGAGTAGACGATCAACCATGATATAACAGAATGGCACAGCAGGTCCCAGGGGCTGAATGGCTTACTCCTTTTCCTATTTTCTGCGGTTCTCTCATATGTGGTTTCTTGTTATTAAACCTGGGATACCATTTGTCTCAGATTTCCCTGGACAGCAAGACAGGAGGTAGCCCAAGTCCTCCTCCTGCCACTAGCAAAATCTTTGCTGATGTCTAGCAAAATGCACCATCTACAAGATGTACTGTAGGAATTCACCAAGGCCCCATACAACAGCACCTTCCAAACCTGCAACCTCTCTCATCTAGAAGGATGTGGGCAGGAGAGACAGGGAAAGGCTACCACATGCGAGTTCTTGTCCAGGTCACAAATCAGTGTGACTCAGATCTACACTGCCATTCATTTACTGTTGTTGGGTCAAGACCTCCCACCTTAACAGTGCTCTGGGTGCATTTACACCTCACAGTGCAGAGATTCAAACCTTCAATATTTATCGTCACTCAAAATTGTCCTTGGCCTTTCCAGCAAGGCCCATGTGCCTTGAACAAATAATCAAAACATTGAAATGCACTGACTGAATGGCACAAGTTACCAGAAAAATCTAGGTCAATGAATTAAAGTTGATACGTAGTTTCTGAAGCTCTGCAATAACAAAGCTGCTTAGCCAGAATCAAAAACAATAGATATACCTGAACTGGAGTACATACAAGCAAAGTATGTATATAATACTATACTCAACACAACACCAAGTTTAGTCCTACATTTGTCGAGGAGAGAGTCATCAGTAAGACTGATTTCTACAGCAAGAAAAGATCTGAATCTGTCAGATCATTTCATATTAGTTTCACTTCCAACAAATGAAGGATTTTCTTCCAAGTTTCTTCAAATCAAAAATATATAACACACTTGCCCTTCCATACTTTAGTGACTGTCATGATGCAGCAGTTACGGTAATGTATCCATGTCCTTCTCTACACAAGCCAGAACGTCATGATTAAGATGCTTCTCATCACAACAAAAACCTGAAGGCAACGATGACGTTGTAGCAGAACTGGCTCCTTGGCCAATCCAGGCTGTGCCACTGCTCTGGAAGAGAGATCAGATTAGTTCCAGTCGTCTGCTTCTCCTCCACAGTTGGCAGACTTTTCAAGTACTGATTCAATTCTTTTGAAAAAGTTAGTATTGAATCAGCTTCCCCAGCCGTTAAAGAACTATGTTTCAGATCACAATGATTCACTATCCAAGACAAAAACCCCTCTTGTTACTTCATTCTTTAGTTATCAACCCCTCAGCGGCTGTAAATGGTTCCCTCTTATTTACTAGCAAGTTTGTACATTATTTTTAATGCCTCTATTAATCCTCCCCAACCTTCTCTGCTCTAAGACTGACTCAACTTCTCCACACAACTTTCTGCAAGCACTTCAAGGCCTTCATAAAAGGATGGTACCCAATTTAATACAATAATAATCGCAAATGAGGTTTAGCAAAGGTTTTCCATCACACTGCATTTCTCTTGCACTTTCTACCATTATGAATAACTCTAAGATTTCCCACATGCTTTTCTAAACAATGTTTTCCTGTCACTGACACAGTATGTAGATAGACCAACAAGGGGCGAAGCCACATTAGATTTGATACTGGGTAATGAGCCTGGCCAGGTGTTAGATTTGGAAGTAGGTGTGCACTTTGGCGATAGCGATCACAATTCTGTTATGTTTACTTCAGTGATGGAAAGGGATAGGTGTATACCACTGGGCAAGAGTTATAGCTGGGGGAAAGGCAATTACGATGAGATTAGGCAAGATTTAGGGAACATAGGATGGGGAAGGAAACTGCAGGGGATGGGCACAGTAGAAACGTGGAGCTTATTCAAGGAAAAGCTCCTGTGTCCTAGATAAATATGTACCTGTCAGGCAGGGAGGAAGCTGTAGAGTGCGGGAGCCGTGGTTTACGAAGCAGGTGGAATCTCTGGTCAAGAGGAAGGCGGCAGCTTATGTTAGGATGAGATGTGAAGGCTCAGTTAGGGCACTTGAGGGCTACGAGGTAGCCAGGAAAGACCTAAAGAGAGAGCTCAGAAGAGCCAGGAGGAGACATGAGAAGTTGTTGGCAGATAGGATCAGGGTAAACCCTAAGGCTTTCTATAGGTATTTAAGGAATAAAAGAATGACAAAAGTACGATTACGGCCAATCAAGGATAGCAGTGGTAAGTTGTGTGTGGAGTCAGATGAGATATGGGAAGTGCTAAGTGAATATTTTTCAACAGTATTCACTCTAGAAAACGACAATGTTGTCGAGGAGAATACTGAGATACAGGCTAGTAGACTAGGTGGGATTGAGGTTCACAAGGAAGAGGTATTAGAAATCTTACAGAGGGTGAAGATAGATAAGTCCCCTGGGCCGGATGGGATCTATCCTCGGATCCTCTGGGAAGCCAGGGAGGAGATTGCTGAGCCTTTGGCATTGATCTTTAACTCGTCATTGTCTACAGGAATAGTGCCAGATGACTAGAGGATAGCAAATGTGGTTCCCCTGTTCAAGAAGGGGAGTAGAGACAACCCTGGTAATTATAGACCTGTGAGCCTTACCTCAGTTGTCGGTAAAGTGTTGGAAAAGGTTATAAGGGATAGGATTTATAATCATCTAGAAAAGAATAAATTGATTAGGGATAGTCAGCACGGTTTTGTGAAGGGAAGGTCGTGCCTCACAAATCTTATTGAGTTCTTTGAGAAGGTGACCAAACAGGTAGATGAGAGTAAACCGGTTGATGTGGTGTATATGGATTTCTGCAAGGCGTTCGATAAGGTTCCCAATAGGCTATTGTACAAAATGCAGAGGAATGGAATTGTGGGGGATATAGCAGTTTGGATTGGAAATTGGCTTGCTGAAAAAAGACAGAGGGTGGTAGTTGATGGGAAATGTTCATCCTGGAGAGCAGTTACTAGTGGTGTACCGCAAGGGTCGGTGTTGGGTCCACTGCTTGTTTGTCATTTTTATAAATGACCTGGATGAGGGCATAGAAGGATGGGTTAGTAAATTTGCAGACGACACTAAGGTTGGTGGAGTTGTGGATAGTGACGAAGGATGCTGTAGATTGCAGAGAGACATAGATAAGCTGCAGAGCTGGGCTGAGAGGTGGCAAATGGAGTTTAATGCAGACAAGTGTGAGGTGATGCACTTTGGTAGGAGTAACCAGAAGGCAAAGTACAGGGCTAATGGTAAGATTCTTAGTAGCGTAGATGTGCAGAGAGATCTCGGTGTCCATGTACACAGATCCTTGAAAGTTGCCATCCAGGTTGACAGGGCTGTTAAGAAGGCATACAGTGTTTTAGCTTGTATTAATAGAGGGATCGAGTTCCGTAACCAAGAGGTTATGGTGAAGCTGTACAAAACTCTGGTGCGGCCGCACTTGGAGTATTGTGTACAGTTCTGGTCACCGCATTATAAGAAGGATGTGGAAGCTTTGGAAAGGGTGCAGAGGAGATTTACTAGCATGTTGCCTGGTATAGAGGGAAGGTCTTACAAGAAAGGCTGAGGGACTTGAGGCTGTTTTCATTAGAGAGAAGGTGGAGAGGTGACTTAATTGAAACATATAAAATAATCAGAGGGTCAGATAGGGTGAATAGGGAGATCCTTTTTCCTAGGATGGTGACGGCGAGCACGAGGGGGCATAGCTTTAAATTGAGGAGTGAAAGATATAGGACAGATGTCAGAGGTAGTTTCTTTACTCAGAGAGTAGTAAGGGAATGGAATGCTTTGCCTGCAACAGTAGTAGATTCGTCAACTTTAGGTACATTTAAGTCGTCATTGGACAAGCATATGGACGTACATGGAATAGTGTAGGTTAGATGGGCTGGAGATCAGAATTACAGGTCGGCACAACATCGAGGGCCGAAGGGCCTGTACTGTGCTGTAATGTTCTATGTTCTAATGCACCTTCAGGTATTTCTTTTCCTCCAACCAATTATACCACTTAGTTCACATTGGAGGATCTCGTAGTGCAGGGGCTTGCCTGAGCCAGAACTTCCTGGTTTGAATCCCATGACAGCATTCAAAGGCCAATGAAGGTGTGTTTGTGTCAGGATGATCAGCAATCTGCTACACACACCAACAGCAGGCAGTAAGAACAAGGAGAGATTCCTTGCCAGCTTCATGTTGGAAAGGAGTGGAGTTCCTTGCGTCCATTGCTCCAGACTACAACACAAATCTAACAGCACAGGTTACACAACAGCAACTTGGGGTTTTTGGGGGACCAGTTGAATGGACTGTAGTTACGGACCAGGCTGGTGCCAATAGCATGGGGTTCAGTCGCTGCTCCAGGTGGAATAGATTTAGGACCTGGCTTCTTTCCCTACTGTTGGTGAAGATTATGATTTGTGCAGAGAACTGCGTTCAGGTAGCAAATAAATATAATTAAGAGTTTATATTGCCTCTCATTCCTCAAAGCAAACTATACCACTGCAAAGAATGTTAAAATTCATCAGTCATGGGTCAGTCCATTTCACCGCTTAAGGACTCCTGAGGTCTCAAACCATGTTCCTCATCGTTACAACATTCCAAAGCTTATGCCAGTCACACCCGAGGCCAAGTCACCACCATGTCAAATGAAATAATTGTTCAAGCACTGACCTCAAGAGGGCACTGCTGTACACTTACCTCCAGATTACAACCCTTCCACTGCTTCTTGTTCTGTAGTCATTTAAACACAATGGGCTTTAATTTGCCAAAAGTGATGATGGACCCATGTACTGGTCAATTACCCACAATGTCTCTGGATCCAATCAATGACAAATTTTGGAACACTTTACTGGGCTTTTTAATATCCCGCAACAAAGGAATTAACATTATATTAATAATATATTAACATTAGGGAACAGGTTTCCATGCCTAGAGACTTTCTGAGCACTGAATTGGTTTGTTGACAACATGCGTTTTGTTTTTCTGCCTTGGTTTCATATCTTTCAAATTCATATGCACTCTGACATTCATTGCCTTTTTTGGGTGGGGGTTGGATACTCAATGCTCTTCTTTTACTCAAGTCATCACTAAATTAGATGACAAGTTATGGCCCATGAAGAGATTGGAGGGAATTATGGATCACATTGGCAAATTGGGTTTAGCGTGATACAGTACAATAGGAGGCCAATCAGTCTATTGAGCCTGCTGGTTCTCTGAAAGCACTAATCAACTCGTCCTGTTTCTCTCTCACTGCAAAAACCCAATGTGTTGAATTTGATTAAATCAAGGACAATAAGCACTAAAATAGGGATCTCTTGCTAAAACTGCACAAAGCAAAATCAGACCACACCTAGAATACTGTGATGCTTTGCTCCCCTTATCCAAGGAAGGGGACGTCAGTAGTAGATGCAGTACACAGGAGGTTCCCTAGGTTTGATTTCTGGTAATGGAGAAACTTTCTTAGGAGAGATTGAGTAAGTTTGGCCTGCACTTGGTGGAGTGACAAGCAACCTTAATGAAACATAATATTCTTAGGGAGCTAGACAGGGTAGATGCAGAGAGTTTGATTCCCCTTGTGGGATAGTCCAGGACCAAAGGGCATTTCAGAATAATGGGTCACCTGGTTAGGACAAAAGACAAGAAGGAAATTTTTTCTCTCAGAGGGCTGTGAATCTCCAGAAAGCTATCAAGGCTGGGTCATTAAGTGTAATCAAGACTGAGACAGACAGATTTTTAATCACTAAAGGATTCAAGGGTTATGGGGAAAAGGCAGGAAAGTGAAATTCAGGATTATTAACTCAGTCAGAGATCTCACTGAATGGTGGAGCAGATTCAATGAGCCCCTTCCGCTCCTACATTTTACAGAAACTCAGGCTGTGGCAAAGTTGTTACTCATTCCTGTCAGAAGAATTAAAAATTCAACAGCAGGATCCCTATAATAAGGTGAAGTTCTGGACCAGCTGAACCCATCCAGCTATTCTGTGTAAACAAATCAGAACTGGAGTTAGGCCCATCTACAGCGCAAACGCTACAAACATGGTTAAACCTGTGATAAAGTTAGAAATGCAGCTGGTTGGAGACAAAGTGAAGTTAATGCAGCAAACAGAAAACAGTGGTGAGAAATGAAAAAGTGGACATTATGAAGGAGTGGGAGATTCCATCTTTAAGTTTGTCAATCATTGTGAAGGACAAGAACAACAATCCGACAATCAGGCATCCTCCCCATCAAGTATACACCTAGTGATTGCATTAATGATAAGGCAGGTAGTGTCGCATTTATCCACAGACAGCATGACATACAGAAAAGGATTATATTGATCTTTCACAGCTAAAATTTTATCAATGCCTTTACTGTCAGAGTACAGGCCACACTAAGGTATAAACAAATTTTAAAAATAAAGATTTTTTCACATATTTGTTGAGATTAGGCATGTTTGTAGACAACTCAGGTTACATAGCAACCACTTCAAAGCTGTGTGGACTAGTCCATTTGGATTCAATTTATCATGGCCTAATTGTCACTGTTATTAAATGTTTCCACCACTTTCAGAACATGGCAATTCAGCCAATAAATTCCATGTCCCCACCCATACAATCTCTTATTCGTTTACCATTTACTTTGAATCCATCACAATAAATCTCACCCGCTCCTTCATTTTGAGTTTTTTTTTTAAAAAACCTTTCTAACACGCAGTGTAGATACTAACTCGTCAGAACCGCAGTTTACTAAGGGTTTAGTGAAGTTCTCTTCATTGGTGGTTGCAATTTCTATTTGTAAAGCCTAGCGTCGCACTTTCCTTTTAGTAACCTTCCCAGCGTAGCCGGTCAACTTTAAAGTGCACGTAGATCCCCAGGTTCTTCCGATCACCGCTCCCTGTGCCCTACCTCCCATCAACTTCCAGAGTTTCTCTCCAAATAGACGCCCGTAATACCCTGATTGACTGGCTACAGGGGCAAGTGCCGGACAAGGGGGAAGGGAGTGTGGCGAGGGAGCAGTGAGGGCTGGGGGAGGAAAGTGGTGAAGGGGGCAGGGAGGGGAGAGCCTGGCTGGCCCACGTGGTAGCCCCAAAAAGGCCTTGCTGGATAATTCTGATCCGATTGCGCGCACACACACTCGGTATGGGTTTATTCCCCTCACCCACGTACCCACGCCGGCCTGCTTCCTACAGAAGATCAGATCTGGATGATGCTTCGCCATCTTTCATTCCGACCGCCACACACAGCCGCCAAGAGGCACTTCCGCTCGAACTTTGACCCTTAACCCAGCGCGTTCATCCAACGTATTTAAAATTGATAAAGATTCAACGCAACCAACTGGAACTTTATTCCATTGAAACTTAATAGCGGCCCAAAGAAAACTCCAATCATAAACTTTTAAAAGACGGCGAGGACGTGGGCGGGCTGGCTATCATCACTTCCGGTAGGAGGACATATAAGGATAATATTTCAATAAAACGTAATCATGGGGTTGATTCAGAGAAAGCATCACTGTGATATAATTTTGTTATTTCAATATGTTTATTTGAGTAAGCTGTACGTTGTCATTTGTGGTGAATAAAGATCAGCGATTGTCAACAATGTTTGTCACTGAGCGGATCGGACCTTTGGCTGTCTTTTAAAGGGGCTGTTTGTGACGTCATCACCCTGCGACATCTTTGTCAGTGAACAAAATGGCGGCGCGTGTCCTGTTTCTCCGCGGGTACCAGGTAAAGATAGTGCGGCGCTTCGCATAACCCGAGGCGGAGGGGGGGCGGGTTGTGGAGGGGTGTCAGGCTGAGCAGCGTCCCCCCCCCCTCCACTGTCATCCTAGAGTAAACAAAAGTAAACCTGCGGCCCGACGCCGTGATTTTTAACCGGGGCTCGATCCCCATGGCAACCAGTTCACTTGCCGGGTGCACCCCGCTGGGGATTTTATTCGAAGGCGGGCGGTGGTGAAAAGAGAGTTGCAAGTTTTAAGTTTCGGTTTACAGAAAGGCAGAGCGGAAGGTAGGGTCTAAGGCCAGCACTCTGCCCCAAGGTGACGGCAAGGTGACCCCAGTCCTGCTCCAATCTGCTGCGCTCTCTTTAAATGCAGTCACTAATTAGTTCTCTCCTATCAACCTCATGCCTTGTTTAAGGCCGTATCGTAAGCTCCTTTTGGATTTTTATCGAATTATCGCTATAAAAACCTCGCAAACGCGTAGACTTTTTTAAAAAAAACACTGACGAATCTGACATATAACCGGTTTTAAAGAAACGCAATAAAACCCTTGTCTTTCAGAATGGGACAAATGCTTAAAAGAACATTGCAGGGCCCAAAGTGGGGCCAACAGGAATACTGATCAAAATGAGGCCGTAGGCCAATCATCCCCTTGTATGTAATGCATGCATGCATGACTGCCAATTCATCAATCCTTGGGCAAGTTGATATTTTGGGTAGAATCCCTGTTATAGGAACTGAGGGATGGCCAAGTGTTGTACTGAACAGATTAAGTACATGGATAAATCTGCTCACTTTAAAGAGAAAACTTTGGCATTCTTCTTTCAAGTGATGTGGCTCATACTGAGTAGATGACTATTGACTTCCCATCTTTATTGCTTGGGAAGGTGGTGATAGTTCATTTCTTGAACGACTGCAGTTTGTGTGTGTTTAGGTGTTTCTGCAGTGCTGCCAGAAAGGAAGTAATAGGATTCTGACCCAGCAACAGTGAAAGAATGTGATAAAGTTCCAAGTTAAGAGGGTGTTATTTGGAGGGGAATGTACAGGTGGAAGTTTTCCCACTTACATGCTGCCTTTGACCTTCCAGGCAGTAGAGACTATAGGTTTAGAAGCCCTGTTGTATATAGCTTGGTAAGTTGATGCAATGTATCTTGTCAATGTTACACATTGCTGCCACTATGCATTGAATCCCTACAGTGTGGAAACAGGCCCTTTGGCCCAACAAGTCCACACCTAACCTCAGATCATCGAATCCAGGCCCATCCCCCTACTCACTCATCCCTGAACACTACGGGCAATTTAGCACGTTCAATCCACCCTGGCCTGCACATCTTTGAACTGTGGAAGGAAACCGGAGCACCCGGAGGAAACCCACGCAAACACGGGGAGAATGTGCAAACTCCACACAGTCACCCAAGGCTGGAATTGAACCTGGGTCCCTGGTGCTGTCAGGCGGTTGTGCTAACAACTGAGCCTCTGTGAATGAAGCAGTTGAAGGTGATGGATAGATGCCAAACAAGCAGGGCTACTTTGTTATGGATAGCATGAGGTTTCTTGAATATTATTGAAGCTACATCCATCGATGCAAGTGGAGAGTAGTCTACCAGACTCAGAGTTATGCCTTGAAGATAGTGGGCAGGCTTTGCAAGTGTATGTTTATGAATTGATGAGTACAATGGTATCATGACTTGATAGAATGCTATTGTTATGGATTGTAGAGTTTTTCTTCCTTTCCGGACTTAGTTTTATTTTAAGTTTTTTTTTCTTTATTTACTTGTTTTCCTCCCTCCATTGATTAAAATCAAGTGAGATTAGGGATTATGGGGATACAACCACACATTGTGATGTTTTTGAAAATCCACTTTTTGCAACTTGTTGACAGGCAAGTTTAAAGCCTTCAGTATTCACCTTCACCCTGACTAGCTCCCATTTCATTCGTGCAAAACTTTAGTCTTTAGCAAAGGGATTTTCACTAAAAGCCACAGTATTTTTTATTTGCGAATGTGATAGCTCATTTACTTCGTCGTAGAAAAAGTTGGCAGAGTTCCTAATTGCACATGAGGTTAAATATTAACAAGTCAGGTGATATCAAGGACAGGCCAATGTGAGGTATCTCTCTTTTACTCTGTTATGGGTGAGAGCACCACTTTTAATGTGATTTTCTTTAGATGTGATAACTGTTGGAACTGAATCCAATTATATGCATTTTTTTTAAAAAATTGGTTATAGGAAAGCAGATTCTAAACATCAGGTTTTAAGTAAATATCATTGCTCTGTGACAATCCAGTAAATTGCGATTGTATCAGTACAGCAAGTTCTGAAACAGTTATGGGTATCATTCACTCAACCTTTAGTCCTTCTTACGCCCCATTGCCAATGGTACAGTTTCACCAACACTACCCACCAGTGCAGAGCATCCTTTGTTATCTCGCTTAATTGGTCACTTTGTATCTATCAGTCAAGGTATAGTATTAAGTGTTGTGTTGCTGTTCGGCCACCTTGATATCAATTGAAGCATCCCTAAAATTCAAAGATGCACATTCCACCTGGAAATTCTCAACAGTGCCAGTTTCATTCATTCTCCAGGGAATGTATGTCACTGGCAATAATGGCATTAATTGTCCATCCCAGTTGTTCTGAGGAGTTGCTGGTAGAACTGTGTGTAGCTAGTAGTCAATCATTGGGGTGGTAGTGGAGGCACAGAGGTGGCAGAGTGGGTAAAGATAAAGGATCCTCATCCCTGAAAGGCATGAGTGCAGCAGCTAGGATTTTGCTACAATTTGATGGCTTTGTGTGGTCATGTATCAGCTTTTAATTTCTTCTTTTGTTGAAGTTGAATTCTTAAGATCAAATTAGCAAGAATGAGATTTGAACATATTCTCTTGAATAGTCCAAGCTA
Source organism: Stegostoma tigrinum (assembly GCF_030684315.1). Taxonomy (NCBI): domain Eukaryota; kingdom Metazoa; phylum Chordata; class Chondrichthyes; order Orectolobiformes; family Stegostomatidae; genus Stegostoma; species Stegostoma tigrinum. Next base: position 6,403,834 of record NC_081391.1, read on the forward strand.
TTAGGTTGCTTGTTCAATGCACAAATAACCCAAGCTGATCTTGTACCCCAGGCCACAGCCCTGAGTGCCAATTGTATTGTTTTTTAGAAATCCAAATATCTTACATTGACTAGTACCCCTTCATCTAACCTGTTTGTTACCTACTCAATTACCTGATAAATTTGTCAGAACGATTTATCCCCCTCAAACTCATATTTACTCTGCTTGATTAGGTTCTGTTTCTAGATGCTGTGTTACAACATCCTTAATGTTAATTAAACCTTGAACCAGATGTTAAGCTAACCGGCCTTCTTTTGTGTCTTCCTCCTCTTTGAATCAGGGCGTTACGGTGGCTGTTTTCCAATTGTCTGCGATTGTTAGAAGATTATCATCAGTATAGCCATCATCTCCATCTACTTGTTTGAAAGCCCTAACTTGTAATACTTATTTAAGTTCTGCACAGTTGTTTTCAAGCTGAATTCCCGTCCCCCCCCAAAACTGAATGTTAAATTCCACTCATTGTAATTACCCTGCAATGCAAACATACCCCGCTGCTTTGTAAACTTGTATATCTGCGCCCCCCACTCGCAAATAATAAATTTGTTTAAACCCACTTTACAGCCCAAGGTGTTCAATTTTACCAGGACACTAGTCCAAGCACTGTTTTAGTGAATACCATCCCACCAGAACTGTACTAGTGCCAGGGTGCTGTGAACTGAAGCGCGTTTCTACTGTACCACCCTCTTAAGCCATCTATTTAATCTAGGCCCGAAACGTCAGCTTTTGTGCTCCTGAGATGCTGCTTGGCCGGCTGTGTTCATCCAGCTTCACAATTTATTATTATTTAAATACTTAGCTGTATTTAGCCTGGCAGTTTGCTGAGGTGTATTCTTAGGATTGTTACATTGGAGATTCTACTTTTCAGTTTAGTTCCTAACTTTTTACAAACTCATTTGTGTGACGTGTGCATCGCTGGCAGGCCGGCATTTGTTGCGCCCACCCTCCCATCTGGTCAGTGTATAAGTTGATAATGAAAAAAATCAGTGATGGTTACATCATAGAATATCAAAGGTGGTTAAATTGTCCCTTATTTGGTGATGGTCATTGGCTGGCATTAGTGACCTGAACGTTACTTACTGCTTTATCAGCCCAAGCCTGGATATTGTCCTGATGTTGTATTTGAATATGGACTGTTTTAGAGACTCAGGAATTGTGAATGGTGCTGAACGTTGCGCAATCATTGGTGAACATCTCCAGTATTGACCCTATGATGAAGGGGAGATCACTGATGAAGCAGCTGAAGATGGTTGGGCCTCAGACACTGCCCTGAGGAACTCCTGCGGAGATGTCCTGGAGCTGAGGTGACTGACCTCCAGCAACCACGACCACCTTCCTATGTGTCGGGTGTGACTCCAACCAGCAGAGAGCTTGCCTGTAATTCCTATTCATTCCAGTTTTGCTAGGGCTCCTTGATGCAGTACTTGGTAAGATGCAGCGTAATGTTAAGGATTAGCATTCTCACTTCACTTTATCTCACCTCTAGTGTTCAGCTCCTGTGTCCATGTTTGAAACAAGGCTATAATGAGGTCAGGAGCTGAGTGGACCTGGTGGAACCCAGTCAGTGAGTGACACTGAGCAGGTGCTACTCGATAGCACCTACCATCACTTTATTGATGATTGACAATAGACTGGGGCAATAATTGGCTGGGTTGGATTTGTCCTGTTTTTTGTGCACATGACGTACCTAGGCAATTTTCCACATTGTTGGGTAGATGCTGAAGTTGTAACTATACTGAAAGATCTTGGCTAGAGGAGCAGCAAGTTCTAAAGCACAAGTCTTCAGTACTGCTCCTGGAATGTTGTTAGGTTGTATAGCCTTTGCAGTTTCCAATGCCTCGAGCTCTTCTAGATGTCACGTGGCGTGACTTGAATTGGATGAAGGTTAGCACCTGTGATTGCTGCAAATCTTTCAGTAGAACCTCCTTTCCAATCCTATCAATGTCCGTGATACCAACATGCATGATGATTGGATCATCCCTCTACACCACTCCAAGTCCCTCTCCAGATTTGCGATGTCCTTAACCTAATACTAGGCGGGCAACACAGTCTTTGGCACTCAAGCTGACAGTTGCAGAGAACAGTGTCTATCCCCTAATGATATTTCCCCTTATAAATACAATGTTCCTGTTTCCTCACCACCACCCCTCCACCCCTCCACCCCCCGCCCGCCAACCCCACCCTTGCTGTCACGGCTTGTGACAACAGTGTAGCTGTTGGACAGTTGCAAGGCCAGAGGTCTCCCTGAGCTCTACCCTTTGTGTCTCCTTACATGCCTCCCCTGCGATCACAGCCTCCAGCCCTGGATCGCAGGCCAGGTTTGAAATAACTAACCTAAGGAGTGCAACTGCCTCCTGGAGCAAAGGCTCTTCCATGATGTGACGCAATGTCTGCAGCTCGGTCTCCAGTTTCTCAACTCCTCCAAATTTGCTCAATATGCGAATACTTGCTACGGGTGTGTTCGCTGTGGGCCACCTTAATGTCCAGTAGTTCCTACACACTGCCGCCTTTATAGGTCTTCAATACAACTATTAATTTCATCATTCTGGTATGCCTGCTTTTTTAACTTGAATCCCCATTCTGCACACTTAGTTGTAATTTTTATTTCCTTTTTTTAAAACATGTTGCCATCTGTCATACATGTCCTTTTTTCAAGAAAAAGGTGGAGAAAGGACTAGAAACTCAAGTACACATTAAAACTCTTGCCTTTTAAATTCTCGAAGTAGCCACCAATCCTCCTGCTTAGCTAAAAGCAGCCAAAAAAACCCTTCCATTCTTCTGCTGCATCCCTTGAGATCCTTGACTCCAATTCTGTTGTAAGTCTCACTCTCAAGTACTTCATGATGGATGTCACCAGTGTTAACCAGAGCCCAAGAGAGTTGAAGGCAGCGGTGATTGTAATGGTCATTGCTAAGGAGAAGGTGCTGGGGAAGCTGAAAGGTTTGAAAGTGGATAAATTGCCTGGCTCAGATAGGCTACACCTCTGTTTTGAAGCAGGTGGCTGAGGTATTGTGGAAGCATGGGTGGTGATACTCCAGGAATCATTGGAGTCAGAGAGGGTCCCAGAGGACTGTGAAATGGCTATGTAAGCACCCCTATTTAACAAAGGAGGCTGGCCAGAGGCTCAGATATGGGGTGGTCAGCTTGACCAGTCGTTGCTAGGATTTTAGAGTGTATTATTAACAACGAGATTGCAGAGTACTTGGCAATACATGGCAAAACAGGGCTGAGGCAGCATGGTTTCATTAAGAGAAGGCCAAGCCTGCCAAATCTTTTACAATTCTTTCAGGAGGTAACAAGCAAGTTTGGTGCTCCTTTGTCAAGGTGTGTGATGTGTTTCAGTTCCCAGAAGGTGCTGCACAGGAGGCTGCTAAACAAAATGAGTCCTTGCTATTATTAGGTGTGTTATGCCAACATGAATAGAGGATTGGCTGACGAGAGAAGGCAGAGTGGGGGGATGAAGGGGTGTTTTTCAGATGGCAGCCAATGACTAGTGGAGTTCCACGGTGTCCATGTTGGGACCACAAATACTTACATTGTACATTAACGACCTGGACAAAGGAACTGATGGCATTGATGCTAGGTTTTGCAGCTGACACAAGAATAGGTGGAGGGACAGGTAGAGTTGAGGAAATGGGAAGACTGCAGAAGGCTCAGAGATTAGGACTGTGTGAGGTGATGCACTTGGGGCTGTAAAACAGAGGTATAGTCTATTTTCTAATTGGGGGAAGGCTTCAAAAATTTGAGGGACAACTAGGGGGTTCTAGTTCAGGATTTTCTTGAGGTTAAAATGCAGGTTCACTTGGCAGTTAGGAAAGCAAATGCAATGCTAGCATTCAATTCAAGAAGGCTAGACTACAATAGCAGGGTTGTGCTGCTTAGGCTGTCCAAGGCTGTGGTCAGATTGCATTTGGAATGTTGCGAGCAGTTTTGCGCCCTGTATCTAAGGAAGGATATGCTGCCCCACTGGAGGGGATTCAGAGAAGGTTTACAACGATGTTCCTAGGAAATGAAGAGTTTGTCATATGAGGACTCTAAGTCTGTATTCAATGAAGTATAGACGGATGAGTGGCAAATGTGTTTGAAGCTTAAGTACCAAGAATACTTAGAGTCTTGGATATAATGGACATGGTGATTCAAGTTTTTGAGAAGCTCAGGTTGTGGATGAGGTTTTAGACCTGCTCACTGAGTTGGTGGGTTTGCAACCAAACATTTTGTCACAGTGCTGTGTAAGATCCAGTGAAGCGTTGGTGTTCTGTCCTACTTGTTATTAATATGCCTCGGTTAGCTGGGGTGGTTGGTATTACTTCCAGCTTTGTTTCTCAGTGGTTTGTACACACCGTCTAATTCAATATTTTTGTTGATGGCGTTCTGGTTGAAATATCAGGTCTCTAGGAACTCCCTGGCTTGTGTGATTGTAGGTGTGTTGTCCCAGTCGAATTTGTGTCCCTCATTCACTGTGTGTAGTGAGACCAGTGAGAATTGCTTATGTCTCTTGGTGGCTAGTTGGTGTTCATGTATCCGTATAGACAATTTTCTTCTGGTTAGGCCGAGGTTGTGATTCTTCTTGCATGTATTTTGTGTATGCGTTAGTTTTATTGGTTGTGGTTAAGGGATCCTTTGTTTGTCAGTAGCTGTTGTAGGGCGGATGTTGGTTTGTGGGCTACTCTGATACTTAGGGGCCTGAGTAGTCTCGTGGTCATCTCTGAAATGTCCTTGATGTATGGTAGGGTGACAAGACACAACACAACCAAAATCATTCCCTACGCTGAGTAGTTATTTAGGCTCCCGACATGGGTCTTAGCTTGCTCACTTAATAATCCGGTTTCCACCGGTTCTAGTTAGGCTGCTCTTTCAAAGTACTTCACGAAAATAAACTTGCTCGAAACTCCCACTACATAGTTGTGACACTTTGGATTTTAGTTTGCCAACTACAAATTACAGACTAAATTAGGTTTGTGCAAAATAAATATTAAACACTTTCTAACCCAGCAAATGTGTGCAATCAGTCAAAGGCTGAACTGAATTTGGTAGCATCTTTCTCCATAGGCCTGCCAAACTTTCTTCAAATATTAGTGCAATTGTATTTTGAAAGTTACTGTGGTATCTGTTTCTGCTGCTCCATCCATCCACGCTCTCCAGATCACAGCAAAACAATGTTAATTTCGTGGTGTTCTGTTTTTGTTACCAACTCACGTACCACAAAAAAAAGCTGTTTACCCGCTACTCCACCCCAAGAAACTTTAATAATTTCGTAAACATCTAAAAAATCTCTCTTTAATTGTCTCTCCTTTACCATTAGCAGTTCAGCTTTTCCAATCTCCCTGCAACACTGGAGTTCTTTGTCCCTCTAAACCCTGTCTGACACTTTTCTCACCACATTTCCAGAATTCATAAGCGTTGGCTGCAATATCCCAGCTAGAGGTGAGCCAGAAATTTTGTGCAGCTGCCTTGCTTTTATACTTCTGTTTATGGGGCTCCATAAATGTGTGTTTAGATTGCTAAAATCAAAATAATGTCAACCCTGCACATTCATTTTCTGGTTTTGGGTGAGGAATACTTAGGACCTGCCTTCTGGCTGTACCCTAGGGTGGAAGGGAATGGCAAGCAATTATTGACCAAAGTGGCTCAGACAAACCATCAGCCAGCAATAAGCCAAAGGACCGGCCTTTGGACAGAGCATTCATACCATAGGAGTCTTCGAGTAACACAGCATGGAAACAGGCCCTTCAGCCAAATTGGTCCATGGTGCTCAGTCAGCTAGTTCCAATTGCCCATATTTGGCCCATGGTCCTCTAAACCTTTCCCATCCATGTATCTATCCAAATGTTTTTAAAATGTTGCTGTTGAACCTGTTTCAACCACCTCCTCTGGTACTCCGTTCCATATGTGCATCACTCTGTGAAGAAGTTGACCCTTAGATCCTCCTTAAATCTTTCCCCTCTTGCCTTAAATCTATGCACTCTAGTTTCAGTTCTTTATCTCTGGGAACAAGACTATATGCATTCATCCTATCTATGCCTGTCATAATTTTATACACCTCATTAAGGTCCCCCTCAATCGCCTATGTTCCAAGGAATCCAGTCCTATCCTGGCTAACTTCTCCCTGTAACTCAGGCTTACTAGTCTTGGCAACATCCTCCTAAATCTTTGCACATCTTCCAGTTTAACTGTGTCTTTCCTATAACAGGGTGACCAAAACTGTACACGATACTCCAAGTGTGCCCTCACCAACCACTTATACAGCTGTAACATAATATCTCAACTCCAATACTCAATGCCTCGACCAATGAAGGCCAGCATGCTAAATGCCTCCTTCACCATCCTGTCTACCTATGGTGCTGCTTTCAACAAACTTTGTTCTTGTACTCCTAGGTCCCTCTGCTCCACAGCACTCTTCAGGACCTGATCATTTAATGTGTTAGTCCTACCTTGGTTTGACTTTTCAAAATGCAATACCTGACACTTACCTGCATTGAATTGCATTTTCAGATCCTCAACCCACTTCCCCATCTGATCAAGATCCCTCTGTAATTTTTGATAACCTTCTTGACCATCAACAATACTTCCTAATTTTGTATCATCCGCAGACTTATTAATCATGCTTTGTACATTCACATTCAGATCATTTACGTAAATCATAAATGACAAAGGTCCCAGCACTGACCGTGTGGCACACCAATAGTCACAGGCCTCCAGTCTGAGAAACGACATTCAAGCATCACAATCTGCTCCCTACCATTGAGCCAATTTTGAATTCAATTAGATAGCTTTCCCTGGATCCCATGTGACCTGCCCTTCATGACTAGCCTGCCATGTGGGACCTTGTCAAAGGCTTTACTAAAGTCCATATTGACAACATCCACTGCCCTACCTTCATCTATCTTTTTGGCTACCTCTTCGAAAAAATCTAAGATTTGTCAGACATGACTTCCTGTGTACAAATCCTTACTGACTATCCCTAATCAGACCTTGATTATCCAGATGTTGGTTGATCCTGTCCCTCAGTGCCCTCTCCAATAATCTGTCCGCAACTGATGTAAGGCTCACTGGCCTGCAGTTTGCTGGTTCGTCTTTGCTAAATTTTTTGAACAATGGAACAACATTAGCCACCCTCCAATATTCTGGAACTTCACTAGTGGCTAAAGCTGAAGCAAAAATCTCTGCAAGGTTCTCTGCAGTTCCTTCCCTAGTCTCCCACACTGTCCGAGGATGGACTTTATCAGGCCAAGGGATTTTTCCACCTTAATGTGCTTTAAGGCTGCAAACACCACCTCTCTGGTAATATGTATGCAATCCAAAACATCCCCACTTATTTCCCTAGCATCTGTAATTCTCTCCTCAGTAGACACTGAGGAGACAGGTGCATTAAAAATCTCCCCCATATCCTGTGGCTCCACACATAGCCGGCCATGCTGGACTTTAAGGGGACCGGTTCTTTCCCTAGCCACCCTCTTAGTCTCAATATAGCTGTAGAACCTCTAGGGATCATGTTTAACCTTATCAGCAAGATCCATCTCATACCCTCTTTTTGCTCTTCTAATTTCCCTCTTGTGTGCTCCTATACTCCTTATAGTCATCTAGGGGTTCACTTGAGCCCGATAGTTTAAATCCAATGTATGCCTCCTCCTTTTTCCTGACCAGAGCCTCAATATCCCTCATCAGCCAGGGATCCCTTAGCCTACCAGCATAATGTACCTTCATTTACAATGTCATGGGTACCATATGCCTTTTAAGAGCCTTCTCGGCATTTCCTACCACTATTAGAAGTTTGTACGAGTACATTCCCAGGTTTGTCTGAGTCAGCAGGTCACCGGATCCGAAACGTTAACTCTATTTTCTCCTTCGCAGATGCTGCCAGACCTGCTGAGCTTTTCCAGCAACTTTGTTTTTGTTCAAGCCAGTTAGAATGGGTATGAAAGTCCATGTGATTTTTTTTAAAACCCCAGTTCCAAGGAAGACCAGGCTCCCTTTCTGTACAATAGAAGCAGACATAGCGTTAGATATAATTCAGTAGAGATGTTATGTGTCATCTGTTAGTGATGGAATGATGTTTTAAACTCCTATTTAAACTGCCTATTGAATCTCCTGTGATAGCAACAATTGCAGATGCTGGAGTCAGAGTTAACACAATATGGTGCTGGAGGAACACAGAAGGTCAGGCAGCATCAGAGGAACAGGAAGGCTGGTGAAGTGTCCAGGCCTGAAACAATGCTCCTCTGCTGCCTGACCTGCTGTGTTCCTCCAACTCCACGTGCTATTGACTATTTAATCTCCTGTACCTGTTAGCTTGATGGGATCAAGTTGACCAGCTTTTGTAGGCGGTATGTTGCAAGAGAATGTCGAAATTCTTCTGTCTCAGCTGAATCATCCTACCCAGTGAGAGACTGTATTACACAGAAGAAAGATTGAAAGTGGCACTAAGGATTGTATAGTAGTGATAAAAATAGGAGAAGCATTCAACACGTAGTAGGCCACCGTGTCTGTTCATTCTTTTAAAAATACCCTGCAATTGATAATTAGCTTCTTCCCCATAGCCCTGTAAATTTTTGGGGATGCTTTTCTGTGTTAAAGGAGCATTGTAAATGTAAGTTGTTACAGATCCACTTCCCTTTTAAAGTTACTCTCTTTAAAATTCATTCACTGGCTGTGGGTGATTTGATGAGATTGGTGTTTATCCCACAAGGGAGTGGGTAGCACCCCTAACTCTGAGCCAGAATCTCCAAGTTCAGCTCCCACTGTCAGGGCCTCCTGGCTGCAGAAGGTGTGTTCAAACTGCACATCCTTGGACCACACCTACAGCGGACTCCTGTTGTGCCTTGATTGATTAAGAGTGGGTACTTCAAGGTATTATCTCTGTCTTCAGGCTGCTGCATGAAAAACAAGCAACAGAAACAGATGAAAGCTTGTCAAAACGGGCTCAGAAACCATAGCCACTCTCCCCTACATCAAAGACATTTCCGAAATGACTGCCAGACTACTCGGCCCTCTTGGCATCAGGGTAGCCCACAAACCCACCAACACACTAAAACAGCAGCTAATGAACTTAAAAGACCCTATACAGACAACAAATAAAACGAACGTCATCTACAAAATACCTTGCAAGAACTGTGACAAACACTACATTGGACAAACTGGCAGAAAGCTAGCCACCAGAATACATGAACATCAACTAGCCACAAAACGACATGACCCACTATCACTCGTATCCTTACATACAGATGAGGAAGGACACCACTTTGATTGGGACAACACATCCATTCCTAGGACAAAAGCAGAGACATGCACGAGAATTCCTAGAAGCATGGCATTCCAACCGGAATTCCATCAACAAACACATTGATTTGGAGCCAATCTACCATCCCCTGAGAAAAAGAACAGGAAATGACATCACCAACCCAAGGAAACCTAAACAGATAAATAGAAAGCGGGACATAACACCAGCGCTTCGTCGGAGGCTCACTGATGATGTTACCTAGAATGGTGATGAAACGTCTGAAAACTAACCTTCCAGCTCAGCGAGCAAACTCACGTCCAGAACCTCAACCTGAGCTACAAATCTTCTCAAAACTCGCTTGGAAGGTACTGTCGAGGAAACCAAAACTGCCACCATCCACCTTTTGAGCAGAGCAGTCTCAGTCAGGTCAACAGTGTCTTGGTTTCTCCTCAAGTTGCTGAACAGCATTTGCCTGGACTTTGGCTGAAGGCAGTGCCAAGCTTGGCTATTACACTCTCTACATTGGGCAGCTTGCCAATGCTCTGCATAAAAAAAGTGGTCTTGCAGAGCACTTAGAAGTACTGTGCATAATATTACATTTTCTGATTTTCCTCTAGTTTTTCTCCTGACAAACAAATATGCAATTCTCAGTTACTGGATTGTCAGCAAATTGGAATCTTGTTTTATTTCCCCACCCCTCTTCCCAAGCTCAGGATTCCTGAACCCAATTGCTGCTGTTGCTGACTCAGACCTGAGCTGGGTAGCAATTTCATGTAGTGTTCCTCTCCTTGATGTGATGTAATGTCTGCAGCTTGTACTCCAGCTTCCTAAATCTCAAGCCCCATTCTAAATGCTGTTCCCACCCTGTTTGAACTTGGCTTTCAACTTTCCTGCCATAAAAAAACAAAATATCATGGATACTGGAAATTGGAATTAGAAACACAAAGTGCTGTGGAATCTTGGGTAGATCTGAGTAGGGGTCGCATGGTGGCTCAATGGTTACCACTGCTGCCTCTCAGTGGTAGGAACCCAGGTTTGATTCCACCTTTGGGTGATTGTCTGTGTGGCGGTCTCCTCTGGGTGTTCCAATTTCCTCCCACAGTCCGAAGATGTGCAAGTTAGGTGAATTGGCCATGCTTAATTGCCCGTAGTGCAGAGTAACAAGGACAGTATAGAAGGTGTGGGTTTGGGTGGGATGCTCTTCAGAGGGTCAGTGTTGACTTCATGGTCCAAATGGCCTGCTCCCTCACTAGGGATTCTATGTTCTGCATTTGTGAAGTGAGAAAGAGTTACATTTTAAGGCTGATATGACTCTTCTGAGAAATCTTTCTTTTTCACTGTGTTTGTGTAGTGATATACTTGTTATGATTTCCATTGAAAGTGCAAAGTGTGACTCTTGTTGCATTGAAATTTAACATTACTGTATTGTGTGCTTTCCATAGTAGGTGTTTTTTTTCACTTCTTGCAGCTAGCCCTGGGTCATGCAATCCGGAGGTACCACCTCTCTGCTGTGTGCAGGAGAGCCAAAATAGCCATGAGCCGCTTCGAACCCCAGGACTATATTGATTATAAGTCACTGCAAAAGAACCTTGACATCATTCGGAAAAGGTAAATGGAAAAACTGTTCTGAGATCTGTGCAGTGTGCAGAGCTTGCTACCACAAGGAATAGGTTATAATTATCATGGAATCCCTACAGAGTGGAGTCATTCTCATTTACCCGTTGAGTCTGCACCGACGCTCTGAAGCGCAGCCTGCCCAGGCTCATCCCCCTACTGTATCCTTGTAACCCTGCACTTCCCATGGCTAACCCACCTAGCCTACACATCTTTGGAATGTGGGAGGAAACTGGAACACCCAGGGGAAACCCACATAACCACATGGAAAATTTACAGACTCCACGCTGACAGTTACCTGAGGGAGGAATCAAACCCGTGTCCCTGGGGCTGTGAGGCAGCAGTGCTAATCACTGAGCCACCTTGTGGCATTGTTGTAGTGTCCCTGCCTCTGAGGCAGGAGACCCAGGTTGAATCTGTATCTGCTCCAGGCGTATGTAGTAACGTTTTCTGATCAACTTGTCCAGAGATATCTAGAAACTTCTCAGGGAAAGCCAGATAGGTACATGAAGCCAAAGGGAATAGAAAGAGATGGTGGAGTTATATGAAGGTAGGATATGAGAAGGTATTCGTGGGACCTCCTGATCATGTTGACCAGTTTGTTTGCTACATAATAGTTGTGTTCCTGAGAATATTGTTTTCCTGCAAACAGAGAAGGCTGATGGGAGGATCGGATTGATGTGTGCAAAGTTCTGAGGGGCTTAGTTAAGATTGATATGTAGAAACCTTTCCCCTTGGTGGAAGTCATCAGGTAACTAATTATTTAGCTGAGCACTTGTATTGCTATAGCATACAAATCTACAGGCCAAGTGCTGGAAACTGGGGTTAGAATAGATAGATGTTTGATGGGCCTAAGGACCTCTTTCTGTGCTGTCTAAACTCTATGGCCCTCACTGTGAGAGTCAAATTTAATTATTGACTGTAGAGCACTGAGCATGTTTACAGGATGTGAAATATGTTTAACAAAGGCAGTCTTTCTTCCTTGTGCAAATGTAATTGCTCGTCTTTGTAATTATTCATTGTATAGTTAAATCAATTAGTAATTTATTTTTTAAAATGATGCATTTCCAGTGCCAGTATTTATAACGTAAATAACACTTATAATCATGTCAAGTAATTGCAACGGTGATGTTGCAGATGGGCAGTTTTCCTATTAGATGAAGTAGGAAGTTGTAATTCCATAGCTATAACCTCATTTTTCAAAATAGAACTAGGCATTAGTTGGGGATAATCAAATGGTTTCCACATATATCCATGGCCCCATAAAAGCGTTTAATTTTGTCTCCATACCAGGCTGGATAAACCATTGACTTTATCAGAAAAGATTGTGTACAGTCACCTTGATGACCCGGTTAACCAGGAGATAGAACGTGGGAAGACTTACCTGCGCCTCCGACCCGACAGGGTGGCCATGCAGGATGCCACAGCTCAGATGGCCATGCTTCAGTTCATCAGCAGTGGGTTGCCTAGAGTTGCAGTGCCATCTACGATCCATTGTGATCACTTAATTGAAGCTCAGATTGGTGGAGATAAAGATTTGGCCAGAGCCAAGGTAATTTATTGTGGGAAGTGATAAAAGGAGCTTTGATGGTTTGATGAGAATCTATTTGAATGCAAATATTCTTTAGTCACATTAGCATTCGACCTTAGTGTTGTGTGTGGTTCATCAGAGATTGTAGTCTATTTTGCCCATACCCTTTGTCTTCATGTTGCTGCTTGTCTGTCCCACCACACCACCACAGCGCGCGCGCACACACAACCTTCCCTGGAAATATGTGTCAGGCTAAAGAACATGATGGTGAGGGTATAGGATATTTGGCATGGGGAAGGGAGTGAACCAGAAGTTTGGTACCAAGTCCAAAATAGGGAAGACACTTGAGGTTCGAAGTTCAGATTTTCAGGAAGATTAAAAAGTAGGCGTTTGAATGTAATCATCTCTGGTCCACTTTCCTCAGATTTTTGGGGCATTGGGACCAGAGATTGGACAAAGGCCCATTTGATATTGGAACAAAAGATCTAGCTGTGATGGATGCTGCAAGAAGGGAGGGGGTGGTGGGTGTGGTTTGGCAGAGGGAGGGAGACTGTAAGGTAATGGAACAGAGTGGGTGAAATGGAGAGAAGTTGTGAGGGGGGAAAATGGAAGGCAGGGGGAGTAGAAAGAAAGCACGGGGAGGATGATGGTTGGGAATGGTGGTACTGGAAGAGAGAGGAAGTTGGGAAAGGGTTGGGATAGGAAGGATTCCAAGGAAAGAGAGACTGGAGGTGTTTTGAGTCTAGTGACTCTGCCGTTAGCTTGCTCCCTCCCCATGGATGCGGCCTGACCCGTTGTGATTTTCAGCATCTTTTGTTTTCAGTAGCAGGGTCCAAGGTAGTCCTGTGGTAGGTAGACAGGAGTTGAAGGAGGTTGCATGGCATAAAGCATGGCGTGTGGTGAGGGGGAGACCGGTCAAGGCTATGCCAAGATAGGGGGAGGAGAGATCAAAGGAGGCTGCAGGGTTTAAGAATGAATGACAGAGGTGGACCATGTGGGGCTATAGGTTGGCCCGAGTGAAGCCACAATGTAGGGGATTGGTGGAGAAAAGGGAGTCCACAAGTGTCAACAGGATGGAGGCTGTGAAGAAAGGGGGTGTGGAAGGCCACAGGCTGGGTAAAGGGCAGTAGGGTGGAGGTGTTTGGGGTGAAAAATAGGGAAAAGGAGTGAAAGATAACTTGAAAGGTCATGAGAGGGAATCTGCAAAGCGTTGGGAGAGAGAGAACAGGTGCAAGTGGTCAAAGGGAGAATGCTTAGAACAGATTTAAATCTGTTCACAATGAATAACTAGCAACCAGAAATCTTGCAATCACTGAAGTAATGTATTTCTTGCAAATGATGTAGAATCTCAGGCTTAAAGTTGTATATGTTCAGGAGCAACTATCTGGGGATAAATTGTTGTGAAGGCTGTTGTAATGAACCTTGAGGATGCAGAGGACGCTCATTCTAAGAGTCAGGATTTATTTGTAGGGGGAGTACGCAGGAAATGTAGTTACAAAGTTGGATTCAAAAAGGAATGTGGTGGTTCTTGTAGGTTGAGACCTGATTGTGAGGGGAGATGTTAGAATGGCATGCTAGATTATGAAATCCTGGTTAAAGTAAACAAGGAAAAAGTTGTGAAAGATGAGTGAACATAGATTTAAGTTTTTTAGCAAGGAATGCAGAGGGATTGTGAAACTTTTACGTGGCAAGTGGTAATGAACTGGAACTCAATGCAGTTGTGTGTGGTGGAAGCAGAAACGATTAATGTTTTCAAGAGGAAATTGGGCAGACACTTGAAAGAAGTAAACTAGCAGGGCTGTGAGCGTCAACTGGGACTGACTGGTTAGTTCTACAGGGACCAGGCATGTACTCAATGGGCCAAATGGCCTCCTGAAGCTACATGACTTCAGCTAATTGTGGTTCACAGAGTATGTTCAGACTCACCATACAAGTAAACTGGACTTCTTTATGACCGGTATTAGCCTTTCAACTTGAATCTGTATTTAAGAGAATGAATGAAATATATTTCCTGTACTAGAAGATGCATCGCTGAGACACTTGGATCAGCTGCACTTTGGATTGATTTCTAGTTTGTAAAAATGCAAAATAGTTAATTCTCAAATTACCCCAGTTGTACTCAAAATGAGTTGAATTGCTTTCTTCAATTGTCTATGTCTTTGTTTTGCTTCTGCCGCTTGGAAAAATCTTAGTACGATCTCAGTAACTTGGTGCTGTTCTCTTTGATCATGACAGTTATTTTCACTTTTTAGGAAATGAACGCAGAAGTTTATGATTTCTTGGCGACCGCTGCAGCAAAATATGGAGTTGGCTTCTGGAAACCTGGCTCTGGTATCATCCACCAGGTGAGGTGACCATTGCGTTGCACTATAATGCTTACTCCACCACGCCTCCCACACAGTCTTTCCACCTCACCCTCACACCTCGAGTGTGACCAAATTAATTAATGGTCTGGTTTCCAATGGATTGAGTCAAGCAGTGCTGAGCTAGCCTTGAAGTTTATTTTCACCTTCCTAAATCTTCTCAACTAGATGCATGAGTTAAAGCAATTACCAAATGATTCTGATTTCTAATGAAATCTCCTGGCTCCACGGCACAGCAGCATGAAGGGTTTTAGCTGACACTGGCACTTCCAAGCCATGAGGAGCAAACAACTGAGTAAGTATCCAAATGTGCCATTTTACTTTCTTGCCAAAATCCACAAACCTGCCTGCCCTGGTCGACCCATCGTCTCAGCCTGCTCCTGCCCCACCGAACTCATCTCCACCTATCTGGACTCCATTTTCTCCCCTTTGGTCCAGAAACTCCCCACCTACGTCCGTGACACCACCCACGCCCTCCACCTCCTCCAGGACTTCCAATTCCCTGGCCCCCAACACCTCATATTCACCATGGACGTCCAGTCCCTGTACACCTGCATTCCGCACGGAGATGGCCTCAAGGCCCTCCGCTTCTTTCTGTCCCGCAGGCCCGACCAGTCCCCCTCCACCGACACTCTCATCCGCCTAGCTGAACTCGTCCTCACACTCAACAACTTCTCTTTTGACTCCTCCCACTTCCTACAGACTAAGGGGGTGGCCATGGGCACCCGCATGGGCCCCAGCTATGCCTGCCTCTTTGTAGGTTACGTGGAACAGTCCCTCTTCCGCACCTACACAGGCCCCAAACCCCACCTCTTCCTCCGGTACATTGATGACTGTATCGGCGCCGCCTCTTGCTCCCCAGAGGAGCTCGAACAGTTCATCCACTTCACCAACACCTTCCACCCCAACCTTCAGTTCACCTGGGCCATCTCCAGCACATCCCTCACCTTCCTGGACCTCTCAGTCTCCATCTCAGCTTGTAACTGATGTCCATTTCAAGCCCACCGACTCCCACAGTTACCTGGAATACACCTCCTCCCACCCACCCTCCTGCAAAAATTCCATCCCCTATTCCCAATTCCTCCGCCTCCGCCGCATCTGCTCCCACGATAAGACATTCCACTCCCGCACATCCCAGATGTCCAAGTTCTTCAAGGACCGCAACTTTCCCCCCACAGTGATCGAGGACGCCCTTGACCGCGTCTCCCGTATTTCCCGCAACACATCCCTCACACCCCGCCCCCGCCACAACCGCCCCAAGAGGATCCCCCTCGTTCTCACACACCACCCTACCAACCTCCGGATACAACGCATTATCCTCCGACACTTCCGCCATTTACAATCCGACCCCACCACCCAAGACATTTTTCCATCCCCTCCCCTGTCAGCTTTCCGGAGAGACCACTCTCTCCGTGACTCCCTTGTTCGCTCCACAC
The DNA here is from genome assembly GCF_030684315.1 of Stegostoma tigrinum. NCBI lineage: Eukaryota > Metazoa > Chordata > Chondrichthyes > Orectolobiformes > Stegostomatidae > Stegostoma > Stegostoma tigrinum. Next base: position 6,420,031 of record NC_081391.1, read on the forward strand.
TGCCCTCCAACCCCACCACACCCGGCACCTTCCCCTGCAACCGCAGGAAATGCTACACTTTTCCCCACACCTCCTCCCTCACCCCCATCCCAGGCCCCAAGATGACATTCCACATTAAGCAGAGGTTCACCTGCACATCTGCCAATGTGGTATACTGCATCCACTGTACCCGGTGCGGCTTCCTCTACATTGGGGAAACCAAGCGGAGGCTTGGGGACCGCTTTGCAGAACACCTCCGCTCAGTCCGCAACAAACAACTGCACCTCCCAGTCGCAAACCATTTCCACTCCCCCTCCCATTCTCCAGATGACATGTCCATCATGGGCCTCCTGCAGTGCCACAATGATGCCACCCGAAGGTTGCAGGAACAGCAACTCATATTCCGCCTGGGAACCCTGCAGCCATATGGTATCAATGTGGACTTCACCAGTTTCAAAATCTCCCCTTCTCCTACTGCATCCCTAAACCAGCCCAGTTCGTCCCCTCCCCCCACTGCACCACACAACCAGCCCAGCTCTTCCCCCCCACCCACTGCGTCCCAAAACCAGTCCAACCTGTCTCTGCCTCCCTAACCGGTTCTTCCTCTCACCCATCCCTTCCTCCCACCCCAAGCCGCACCCCCATCTACCTACTAACCTCATCCCACCTCCTTGACCTGTCCGTCTTCCCTGGACTGACCTATCCCCTCCCTACCTCCCCACCTATACTCTCTCCACCTATCTTCTTTACTCTCCATCTTCGGTCCGCCTCCCCCTCTCTCCCTATTTATTCCAGTTCCCTCTCCCCATCCCCCTCTCTGATGAAGGGTCTAGGCCCGAAACGTCAGCTTTTGTGCTCCTGAGATGCTGCTTGGCCTGCTGTGTTCATCCAGCCTCACATTTTATTATCTTGGAATTCTCCAGCATCTGCAGTTCCCATTATCTCTGTGCCATTTTACTAATGATTTATATAGCTGTTACGAATTGGAGCTCACTCCTGGAAGGTGAGACTGGATAGGATGCCTTGACCACAGATTTATTCTCAGCTGAATGGCATCACAGCCTCAGCAGCTTTCCCTCTGTCACTGCTTTAATTGATGGCCTTTTAATTTCTTCACCTTTCCCTTCAGGGGCCTTCCTTGCTTCAACCTGTCATCTCTGTCTGACAGTGCAGTTGTGACTGGGACTTGGCATTATAGGGAACTGTAGGTGATAGCATGTATCTTGTGACTCTGGAGAGCAGTTTGTAAAGGCTGAGCTAGCAAACGCCTTGTACTGCCATCTCATTATTCTTAACTACATATGTTTGAGATGTACATCACAAGAAAGCATTTTACATGCATTTATTGGTTAGTGCATTGTGTATAAGAGTTGAGATATCATTTTGTAGCTTTACAGGACATTGGTCAGGCCATTTTTTGGAATTCTTTGTTCAGTTCTGGTCTCCTTGCTGTAGGAAAGATGCTGTGAAATTTGAAAGGGTTCAGAAAAGATTTACAACAGTATTGCCAGGGTTGGAGCTACAGGGAGAGGCTGACAAGACTGGGGCTATAATCCCTGGAGCGCCGGAGGATGAGGGGTGACCTTGTAGGGGTTTATAAAATCATGAGGGGTATGGGTAGCGCAAATAGCCAAGGTCTTTTTCCCAGGGTAGAGGAGTCCAAAACTAGAGGCCATAGGTTTAAGGATCATGGTAAATTTGCATTCCACTTAACTATCATGGTTCCACATCCCTTATTGGCTGTGAGGAAGAAAACCTATCTGATTTCAGCTTTACTGAGGGAGACTTCTTAGATTTCCACTACCCTGTGTGTGGAGAAATGTTTCCTAACATCAGCCTTGTTCAAGTGTTATAACCTCCTTCCTACCTTCGTATCCTACAATACTTGGTGTTTTATAAATGAAGTGCAGAATACAGGACTAAGGCAGCAACAAAATTATGGAAGGTACTAGTAAAGCAATGACCAAAGTAGTTAGCGCAATTTTGGATACTCTGTTGGTGTGGGTAGGATATTAAAGCTATGGATGTAAGGTGGTAAACAGTTAAACATGTGATCAATAGTTTTGGCCTTGTTGTGGTTTCACTGCAGTTAATGTTCAAAGCAGGTTAGAAAAAATGCTGCAGAGAAGTGGCTTGTTTTTCCCCTAAAGGCATTGTATTGTTTGAGAGTATTGTGCAAGACATTGCTACGACTGTTCCTTTGCTCTTTTTCATCTTCAGTAAGTGTAATTAAAACTACAGAGTTGAAAGAAATGTCAAGTGTTTTAGCACGTAACTTATTAACTTGGACACAGGTAACCAATATAATTTTAATAGTTTAGCCAGATGCGTTTTTAAGCAATGTTTACATTCCTAATTAAAACCAGAAACTTTATATTCACTGGGATAATACTCGCCATCGAAGAGTTATGGGGAGGAATGATTTCTACTTTAACATTATGGCTGAGCAAATATTGAATGGAGACCATTCAATTTGAAGGGTTTTAAAGGAATGAATAGGGAAAGATGATTTCCTTTGTTTATTTAATTTAGAAGTCTGAAAAGGAGATGTAGGTTGAAAAGCATTTTCTGCATTGCTGTAGTAAATGATTGGGTCAGAATTGATTGCATTCTAGGGTAAGTAGGGATAAATATCTGAAATCAAGTAAATCATAGCTTGTATGAGAGAGCATTGCCACAGGATTAATGTTCCATCCGAAGAAACGCGGCAGATACAGAGTACCACATGGTCATCTCCTGTTCCATAGTTTCAGTGATCATGGTATCCCTGTTGACACTACTGGAGCAAGATGCTGGAGGATGATTAGTTCCTGTGAAACTCTATGCTAGGAAGGAATCAACATGATTTTGGAGCAGAAAGTTAATGGTAAACGAAGCCAATGGTCTCCATTGTGTGCTGAAAATCATGTGATTTTATTTGCAGATTATTTTGGAAAACTATGCCTACCCTGGTGTGCTGCTGATTGGCACTGACTCCCATACTCCTAATGGAGGTGGTTTGGGCGGTGTATGTGTTGGAGTTGGAGGAGCAGATGCAGTCGATGTGATGGCAGGAATTCCTTGGGAGCTGAAGTGTCCAAAGGTAAACTATCTACTGAAATACCTCAAGTTTAGTTGTTCTGACCAAGACGTTCAGATGGCCGGAACTGGAAACTGAATGACAGGCAGCAAAGATTATGACATCAGCTTGCATTTACAGAGCACCTTCACCACAGTAAACCGCCCTGCGGTGCTTACAGGAGCCTTGCGTTGAAATTCCTGCACAGAGTCGGCAATCCGATTGCATGGATGTGCTCCATCTGCATTGAATTTAGTGGGAAGAGAAAGTCAAACTATGTCTATGCGTGGGCTTCAGAATCTCTTCCTGTACCATAAATCCTCTGTTTCAATGCCTTTAAAATCAGTGATGCTAACAGTGGTGTAATGTTACTAGACTAGTAAGCTAGACCCCAGGCTGATGTTCTCGGGACTTGGGTTCAAATCCACCATGGCAGATGGAGAAATATGAATTCAATAAAATCCAATTTAAAAAAAGATTCAATTAGAATTTGGTAAAACATGGACACCAATTTATGTTCATGTAACTATTGTTGATCATTTCAAAGATCTCTCTGGATTGCCAATGTCGTAGAGTGAAGGAAATCTGCCATCCTGACTTGATCTGGCCTACAGTTCAGCCCCACAGCATTCTGGACAACTTTTAACAGCCCTTTGAAATGGTCATGACAAACTGCTGGGTTTAAAATTAGGGATGGGCAGCAAATACTAGATCAGTTAGCTGTGCCAACATTCCATGAACCCGAATCACTGTGCTCCTTATTAACCCTGCATAAAGAGAAGCTTATTGGCATAGACCAGGTCTGGAATAAAATATGAACATGGGAGTTGGGAACAGGAGTGGACCATTCCACCCTTCAAACCTGCTCCAAAATGTATTAATCTGCAGCAATTTCTTAATGCTGAGTTTTAGACAAAACTAAAAGCAGTTGTAAGCAAAGGTAGTTTAAGAACTTCATGAAAGTTTTTGCAGAAAAATTACTAATGAGTGGAGCAATCTATGATTCTGTAATAACCTTCTCCACATATCTGCTCAAATACTGCAACCTAGCCACCTACTTGACATGACCTAATAATCTACAAATAACTCATCATCCACTCTGAGAGAATTATACACTCTAGAATTTAAGCGTTGTTCAATACAAAAGTATATTTCTTTACCCTATGCTAACAGCTACAATAACAGTCACATACAGGAATAGAGGTTCTGAGGAAGAGTCACTCAACCTGAAAGGTTAACTCTGATTTCTCTCCACAGATGCTACTAACAATTTCTGTTTTTGTTATAATACAGGACTACATTGTAAAGACCACATCTGTTTATTTTCTTGTATTTTTAAATTGTGGGCTGTAATGGGGAAAGAGGAGTTTGGTGGTGTTTAGTGCAGGCAAACTGGAGCAAGAGTCATGTACAAAGGGTGATTCAGCTGACAATAAGTAGCTGCTTGGTCTTTGGAGTTGTGACTAGCTATTGATGACAAAGGCCTTCTGCCTGTCAGCAGCTGTGATTGGAGGCGTGGATCTCTGGAAAGGCTGGGAGGCTATTTTATTTTTTCTTGCCAGTTGCTGTAATGTGTTGCTTTGAACCAATATGTTGGTGTCTTTGTAAATTGTGAACCAGTTGCTTTGCTGTGCAAGTAAAGAGATCAAGGAGTAGAAGTCCTGTCAAGATAAAAAGATCATCTTGGTGAAACCTGGAGACGGGGATCATTGAACCTCCTTCGCAGTTTTGCCCCTCCACCCATAACACCATTTCTTTTTGTCTGTATTTTGTGTAAACAATGTTTTGTGAAGGGTTTAGAGTTATATGTTGACAGTTCAGTGATTCTAGCTACAGTTAAACAAGTAATTTTTAACGTGATTCTTAAGTACAGAAACTTGATTTGTGCTTTCAGAAAACCCAAGTCTAAAAAGGTGGATAAGTTGGGGAATTTTGCCTACTTTGACAAAATCTTTAACTTGTGTAATAACGCTAGAAATAATGGGCCATATTTCCATTTGACTGCTCCAGTGAGGCATGACAGCATGCATTGAAAGCAGCAGTATTGCTATTCCACAACTGATAGATCAGGTCAAAACAGCCCTTTGATCCCAACCTTTGACAAAACATCAACTTTCCTGCTCCTCTGATGCTGCCTGGCCTGCTGTGCTCCTTCAGCTCCACACTGTGTTATCTCTGACTCCAGCATCTACAGTTCTTACTATCTGTGTCCAGCCACATCTAGTTTGAATCGTGATGGGCAACTAGACAACCAGAAGAGGAAGCTGCGTGAACGCCTTTGTCTCTACTGATTTGGGAGCCTATCATGTCAGTGCTAGAGATGAGGTTGAAGCATTTGCACACCTTATCAGCCAGAAGTGCTAAGTGCTCTGTAATAACCCTCTCCACAAAGTCTGCAGACTAACAGGGGCAATTTATGCCTAATTAATGCAATCTAGCCCTCCTACTTAACATGACCTTAATCTACAAGCAACGCATTATCCATTTGAGTGGATTATACACTTCAGAATTTAAATGTTTTTCAATACCAAGGCATGGTCCTTTACGCTATTAAATCCTTAAAATGGTTACAGCAGACAGTCATTCGCTCTGTCATATCTGTGAAAGAGCAATTCACCAAGACCCCCTCCCCATCTTTGCAAACTTTTCACTTTAGATAATTATAAATTTCAGCAATTTTTTAATGTTACAAAATTACTGTATACTTTGCAAATTGGATAACACGGTTAATTTTTTAAAAAACAGCTAAATGTTCAGTTCAGTGAGTAAATGGATTGCTGGTGTGACTTGTAAGCCATATAGTAGCTTCCAGGGTCCATCTCTAATCCATATCAGTTCAGCTGAACTTAACCAGTAAAGGATCAAAGGTGTTGCAGTTGGACACTTTGAGTGGAACTTCGGAGAATTGGTTCCTGTGGCTGATCACTATCTACGAGAAAGTTCATTTAGGTGGATGACAAAGTGTGGAGCTGGATGTACACAGTAGGCCAAGCAGCATCTTGGGAGCACAAAAGCTGACGTTTCGGGCCTAGATCCAAGGAAGGGTCTAGGCCCGAAACGTCAGCTTTTGAGCTTCTCAGATGCTGCTTGGCCTACTGTGTTCATACAGCTCCACACTTTGTTATCTCGGATTCTCTAGCATCTGCAGTTCCCGTTATCTCTCATTTGGGTGGATGCTGGGTGAGGGTAGAGCTTTACCTGTGACATCTGTCATAGTCATACGGTCCAACTTGTAATCTCCCTTGCCCTTTATTTCAGACCTCCCTTTTTGTTCTCCCTTACACTTTGACCCTTTAAATAGCATAAAGTCTATTGCATCTCCTTGCTTTGGTTCTGAAGAGTCAAATACATCTTAATGCAATGTTTTTTCTCCCCAAATGCTGTCCAACTGCAGTTTTTGCTTTTATTTGTGCTCAGATCTGGACTTGTGATGGTCCTTATGGTTAAATAGATTACTCTTTGTGGCTGTCTCAACCAACTTATGATGACATTATTTATTGAAGACTCTTGGAGTTTGGTATTTAGTGACCAGGTCGTAGTTAGACTGCACTTTGAATGCTCTGTTTAGTTTGGGTATCTATCCTTAGGAAGGTAATTTTAGCCTTGGAGAGAATGCAGCATTGATTTACCAAAATTATACCTGAATGCCAAGATGTAAATTGCAGGATTGTATACCTGGACTTTAGTGGGTTAGAATGCCATCTGATTGAAGTTCTCAGAACATTAAGGTATACTGATAGGGTTGGCAGAGAGAAACTGTTTTTTGCTGATTGAGAAGTCTGTGACCACAGGCCAGAGAATAAATATTAGATCAAGATCTTTCAGAAGTGAAGTTAGGAACCACTTTGACATCCAAAGGATAGTTGAAATTTTGAATTCTCTTTTTAAAATTGGCAGTTGTTTTTGGGTCAATTATTAATGAATTAATCTCCAATTTATTAGGGGCTAATACAAGTAGATGGAAAGGTCCCAGAATAATAACAATCTAACTGAATAATAGAACAGGTTTAAGGAGTTAAATGGCCATCTTCTGTTTCTATAAAGGGGCTAGAAAAACAATTGTTAAATGTCACTGCCTTCGTGTGGGATATATACCCTGAATGGCTATATAAATGGAGTTTAACTGTAATTCGAGATCATTCAGGTTTTTGTTGGACCATTAAACAGAGGCAGTCTGTTGTGAGGAAGAGGACAGGAGAAAATAAACATAGGTATTCATGTTTAAGGCTGCCTACACAATTTGTTAATCACAAATCTGTAAGATACATGCAAAATCCAAAACCAGTTTAAAATCCCAGCTCTAATGTGGATCTCATTAGATTGAATTGAAGCATTCTGCCCAAGCCCCTGTTTCTGATAAAAGATGGTAATTCTGGTGGAAGTTGGTTTCTTCTTGAGTCTTAAGGTTCTCTGAATGTTTTGAAATAGTTTGTTACATTTGTTTCCCGTTTAGGTCATCGGAGTGAAATTGACAGGGGAGTTGTCAGGCTGGACGTCACCAAAAGATGTCATCTTGAAAGTTGCTGGCATTTTGACAGTTAAAGGAGGAACTGGTGCAATTGTAGAGTATCATGGGCCAGGCGTGGAGTCTATCTCCTGTACAGGTACACAAGTTAGAACTCAACTATAATGTGAGATCACTGTAAGCAGTCATCATAGTGTGTTTATAATATTGTTCACTCTGCTTTCCTTCCTCCAACTTATGAACCATTAAAACGAAAGTTTATTGTCACCTGATCCCTACCTTGGTTTACCTGGTCTTCTGTCCTATCTCTTCTCATCTTGCATTATATTGCCTTGGCTCATCAGCTTACCTTGTGCTGGTGGAGGAATACTGCAGTTACCCCTGACACGACTAAGTAAGAGGCAAGCATCCTGTTGTTCATCACAATCCGTTGACCCTTCCTGGGCTTAGGGACAGGTGTAGATGTGGGTTTGGTGGAGTTACATACTCTGTTATGGTCCATTTGTCAGCTAACATTCCTGATTGCATGTGGATATCATCACTTGGATGAGGTACCACAGGCTTAAAGCTGTGGTCACAAGCTACACCTAGGGGGCAATTCCTTCAGAAGACAAATAACGTGAATTATATGTACAGATAATAGGGAGGTAATTCTTCTTTCAGAAGATGGGGAGGGTATACTGGAAGTCCAATTTCTGTATCTTCCAACTACTTTTAAGTGGACATCCGAGCAGGAGATGGGTGACGTGGCTCAGTAGTTAGCACTGCTGCCTGACAGTGCCGGGCACCCAGGTTTGATTCCACCCTCAGGCGATTGTCTATGTGGAGTTTGCATGTTCTCCCGTTGGGTTTCTGTCAGGTGCTCCGATTTCCTCCCGCTGTCCAAAGGTGTGGATTGGCAATGTTAAATTGCCCATAGTGTCCAGAGGGGTGTAAGTTAGGTGGATTAGCTGTGGGCAATGCAGACTTACCGGGACAGAGTAGGGAGATGGGTCTGGGGGTTGGTGTGGACTTGTTGAGTGCCAGATGGCCTGTTCCCACGCTGTAGGGATTCTATGATTCTATACCTGTGGTAAAGGCACTATCCTATGTAGCTTTAATCAAGACAGACCGTGTTATAAATGTTTCTAGGAAAGATAAAAGCATGTTGAAATGAGAGATGGGTGGAGAGCAGAAAACATGGTAAGACACAAGAAAGTTTCTTGGATTGGTAAGCTGTAGTGGTCGTTTTGTGTTCTGTGGGCTTCCTGTATGGAACTGTGAATATTTAGTTGTAAGTACTTGGGTATTGAGAGTTAATTGGAAGTATGGCAAATTGTGTCAATGACTTCGAAAGATTGCAGGATATAGATAAGCAAACCGAATGGGCAGAGATAGCAAATGCAGTTCAGGGTATGGAAACGTTAGGGCTTGCAAATACAATGGCTCAGGAGCTGTGTGGATTCACTTGGATGTTGCCAGGATTGAGGGCATTATAGTTCTGAAGAGACTTGCATTGTTCTTTTTACCGGAACTGATGAAGCTGAAGGGTGCCAATGCAACACTGTCAAAAAGGAACCTTGGTTAAGATTGTGGAACCCCCAACCATTAATAACTGATCAAATGGCATGCATGTCTGCCAAAAAAATTGGGATTACTGGACCATATCAAACTAAATCCTGGTATTAATATTCTCCATCTTCCAACAGTGGGTGATTCTTGTTTACAAGCGTTGTTGATAGAATTATGGCGCTAGCTGAGCAAAAATGAGAATCCAGTTTGAAAGTCTTTTTCTTTCCAGGCATGGGCACTATCTGTAATATGGGAGCCGAAATTGGGGCAACCACTTCCATTTTTCCCTATAACCCCAGGATGAAGACGTACTTGGACAAGACTGGCAGAGAAGGTGGGTACAGTGAGAATCGGTGACTGAGTTTCCGTTTGACATTGCATCCAGACAGTAAATGGGATTTTAATCAATGTGTTAGTCTTTCATAGCGTATTTTAAAATAAACAGTTGATGGAACATGATATTTTAATGAAAGCTACAGAAATCAGGTCACTTCAACTTGTTAAAAAAAGTAACTTAGACAAAAGCTGCAAGGTTCCGTGGATTTGAACCAGCTAAAATTTGTTAGATAAAATAATCTGCAGTGTACATATGCAGTAAATCTTCAGTATCCACAAAAACGTAAATTTGCCTATCTTTGCCAAAAGCATCACCAAAAAAATCAACCTTTGCAGGCAAAAATTGCATATGCTATTTTTAAATGAGCTTCGAATTTTATCTTTGGGGCTTCTTGTGAACAGAACTCTCGCGCATGGGAAGAACAATTTATGTATGTATGGGTTGGCAGACAATCTTGTGAAACAAGTTTTTTAATAAACAACAAAATTATTGATTTATTATGGAAGCAAGACGTAATCACAAAGATGTGAAGCACAGTTTGAAATATGGTAGTAAGAATGTTATCTCATCTAGAAAGCCCACACACCTCAGATTAAAAGGGAAATGCTTGCTGTGCAAAAAGTAACTATGAAGGAAACAATCTGTTAATTATTGAATTGTATGTAGATGGCTGTCACTGGTATAGATGGTTAGAACATAGAACAGTATAGCACAGTACAGGCCCTTAGGCCCACGATGTTGTGCCGAACTTTTATCCTAATCCTTACATCTACCCCTACCTTATATTATCATCCATATGCCTATCTAATAGCTGCTTAAATGCCCCTAATGAGGCTGACTTCACTATCTTCTCTGACAATACATTCCACACCCCTACCATTCTCTGAGTAAAGAACCTACCTCTGACGTTTCCCCTATATCTACCTCCACTCCCTTTAAAGCTATGCCCCCTCCACCCTAAGAAAAAGTCTCTGGCTGTCTACTCTATCTGTACCTCTAATCATCTTGTTCACCTCTGTCAAGTCACCTCTCATCCTTTGTCGTTCTAAAGAGAAAAGCCCTAGCTCTCTGAACCTTTCCTCGGAAGATCTTCTCTCCATTCCAGGCAACATCTTGCTAAATCTCCTCTGCGCCTTTTCCAAGGCTTCCACATCTTTCCTGTAATGAGGTGACCAGCTGGACACAATACTCCAGATTTGGCCAAACGAGACTTTTGTATAGCTGGAGCATAACTTCACGGCTCTTGAACGCTTTCCCTTTATTAATGAAAGCTAACAGACCATGTGCTTTCAGAGAACTGTGGACATGAACCCCAAGATCCCTCTGCTCCTTCACACTGCCAAGAAGCTTTCCATTGACCCTGTATTCTGCTTTCAGATTTATTCTTCCAAAATGAATCGCCTCACACTTTTCAGGATGAAACTCCATCTGCCACTTCTCAGCCCAGCTCTGCATCCTATCAATGCCCCCTTGTAACCAAGAACAGCCCTCCGCACTGTCCACAATGTGACCCAGTTTTGTATTGTCCGCAAACGTGCTAGTCCACCTTTCCACTCCTTCATCCAAATCATTTACAAAAATCATAACTAGAAGAGGACTTAGAACAGATCCCTGTGGTACACCACTCATTACTGAGCACCATGTTGAATGTTTTCCATTCTCTACCACCCTTTGTCTTCTAAGGGTCAGCCAATTCTGAATCCAATCTGCCACATTTCCTCCTACCCCATGCCGCCTCACTTTCTGCATGAGCCTACCATGGGGAATTTTATCAAATACCTTACTTAAATCCACGTATACCACATCCACTGTTCTACCTTCAACCACGTGTTTGGTCACCTCTTCAAAGAATTCAATACGGTTTGAGAGGCATGATCTACCCCTCACAAATCCATGTTGACTATCAGGAATCAAACTACATCTTTCCAAGTGATTATAAATCCTATCTCTGAACCCTTTCCAATAATTTGCCCACCACTGACATAAGACTAACTGGCCTGTAATTTCCAGGGTTATCCTTATTCCCTTTTTTTGAACAAGGGAATAACAAGATAGAAAACAGTCCTTAAAAAATATTAACAATGGAAACCTTCATAAAACATGGCATGCTGGGAATTGTCCTTGTTCTTTGCCCTAAGATGAGTAAGTTTAGGTTTCTCGACAGCATCTTTAAACTAGAACAAAGCTCAAGCAACTACAAGTTGATTTGAACTGCACCCTGGGTTCCAATGTGAATCCAGTGGAAAAAAATTATCTGGAATTAAGAGTCTTATTATGACGTGAATCCATTGTCAATTTTTGGAAAAATCCATCTGGTTCACAAATATCTTTTAGTGAAGGAAACTGCTATCCTTACCTAGTCTGGCCTGCATTTGACTCCAGAACCACAGCAATGTGGCTGACGCTTAACTACCATCTGAGCAATTAGGCACGGGCAAAGAATGCTGCCTAGCCGGCGCTCTCCTCCTGACTGCAGCATTCCCCAAGCCCGTTACTGATTCTTCATCCTCTCCTGCTAAAATGCAGTGAGTCAGATCTGTCCACGAAGGACATGGCAAAAGAGGGTTCCATATTTGTCATTTGTTCTTCATACATGGATCAGCTCTACCTACTGAGATGAACTGGATCTGTTTATGATAATCTGATTTGCAAACATCCCTAAGTACGCGTGCTTCCCCCAACACATGGATGTGCACATGCACAGCGCATGTACACATCCCCCCACACACACACCTTTTCCCCTCACCCCAAGCATGTGACTGTGCATTCCCCCATGACTATAAAAACTGCGCGCCAGTGCTTATTCATAGGCACTCCTCCATCTTTTCGCTGACAAGTTGCTTCACCAAGCCACTTTTCCTTGTGCTATTCCATACGTTCCCATCTTGCTCACGACATCAAGCCACAAATTTGTCATTTTTCAAACAACCCAATCTTAGCAATATTGACCTAATAATGTTATCTCACCCTCATCTCTCACTGTCCACCCTGCCATGACACGTACCATGACCCTGAGACTGTCCTGAGTGAGGTATTGAAGTCATACAGTGGGCCCTTCCAGTGCTGCTGGATAGAGTTGGAATTGGGTGTTGCTGCTTATTAACTTTTGGAACTGAATGTGCTGTGAATGATACTTTTCACCAAGAACGCTGGCTTGCTTAGTAGGAGCAAAATGGACGTAACTAGAGGTATTCATTGCAATACTCAAGTCATTTCCAGATTCACAGTCGCACTCACCTGTCACACCTCACTCCAAGAGGTTCCATCAAATTTAGGAGAAAAGTCCTGTAAATTGCAGGAAGTAGCAGTGAGTTACTGCTTCAGTTTTGTCCTTGGCTTTCAGATACTCCATAATGCACCTGAATCTACATATGAACATACCAATTAAGAGCCAGAATTGACAGTTTGTTCCTTGAGCCTGCCAATCACTGATCTGATTGTAGCCTCCATTTTTCTTGTCTGTCCCCAAAATCCTTGGAACCTAGTAATACTAACAGGCTACTAATCTACATGCCTATATCTGAGTCAAATGCTATCTCTCCTGAAGGTGTGTTGTAATGTGTCCAAAGAAATTGATTCAAAATACGTCCATCACACTGAGGCAGCACATTCCAGATCTTAATCAATTGCTGTGTTTTCATGTCTGCATTGCTCCTTTTGCTTTTACTTTAAATCTGTGCTTGAATCATCAGCAGTAGGAACAGTTTCTCCTCATCAATTCTGCCCACACTTGTTATGCTTTTGAATAACTTTGTCAAATCCCCTCTCTTCACTCCAAAGGAAACAGCCCCAACTTCTCCAAGTTATCTACGTCACTGTCATTCCTCATTGCTGCCACCATTCTCATCAATCTTTACTGCTTCCTCTCCTGAGGTCTAGACATCCTTCCTAAAGTGTGACACTCAGAACAGGATGCAGTATTCCAGTCCATGATGTTCAACCAATACTGAACAGTGACCAACAGTCAATAAAATGCTAAAGGAAAAAATGGGAGGTGCTTTGGTCATGTCGTGGTCTGAGTACTTCGTCTATTTCTTGCCATTGGATCATAATGCTTTAAAGGTTGGGCAAGTAGGAGCCACGAGCCGATCCCTAGTTTCTCTGATCTGAGTTATGAAGAAAGACTGGAGAAACATTGGCTCTTTGACCTTGGAAGGATGCACTTGAGAGGTCATTTCAGAAGTGTCAAAGATTGTAAACAGCTTGGGTAAATTCAGAAAAAGTCTTTTAAATTGAATTGCAAGAATAGGTGAAAGGACTAGAATATGTGATTTCTTTAATCGATCATGGGACGTATGTGTCCCTTGCTGGGGCAGAATTTATTACCTGTCTCATTATTCCTAGGAATGTGGAGGTGAACTGAGGTAGGAAAATGTACATTTGTTACTAAAATTAGAAATGTTATTATTCTATACTGAGCAACATATTGTATGAGTTTATGGATTGAGGTTAGGTGCTTTTCTGAGCTGGAGCGTTGCAATTGATCAGTGTTTGAAAATGTGTCTCTTTTACAATTTCCAGAGATTGCTGCTGTTGCTGATGATTTCGAAGACTTGTTGGTTCCTGATAAGGGATGTGAATACGATCAGCTGATTGAAATTAACCTTAGTGAGGTAAGGGAACTTTGTGGGCTACTCTTGTGGCCCTGTGATACTGTCCCTATCTCTGGACCACAAGGCCCAGGTTCGAGCCCCACCTGTTCGAGAGGTGTGTAGTAACATCTCTGAACAGGTTGATTATCAAAATCCGTAAGGGAACTTTATAGAGCTCTTGTAGTGCTGTGGCAGTGTCCTTACCTCTGAGTCAGGAAACCTGGATTCAAGTCTGGAGATGTGCAATGATATCTCTGAACATGATTAGGAAATAGAAATGCGGAAACTTTTCAGGAGCTTTATGTGTGGTGCAATGGTAATACTCTTGCCTCTGTGCCTTTAGTGTTCATTCTAACTGTGCCAAAAGTGTCATAACTACCCTGGGTAAACTCCTCTGCTATTTTGCAGACCGTTGCATGGCATCTTTTGGACCCAGGTACTTAAAAAGATGCTCCTGACAATGCAGCACTCTTCAGTACTGCATCAGACCCAGTCACTGCTAAAATTTGGAGTCAGACTTGAACCCACAACCTTCTGACTTGAAAGAAAGAGTGTGACCAATTAACTCAAGCTCTGTGTCTTTACTGTACGGTCCTATAGCTAGCTGTCTACTGTTGTGAGGCAAAGAGTTGACAACGACAGTAGTAAAAGTGGCATAATTTCATGATATTTTGTCATAGAGTCACACAGCACAGAAACAGACCCTTTGGTCCAACCAATACATGCCGACCATGATCCTAAACTCTATTAGTCCCACCTGCCTGTGCTTGGCCCATATCCCTCCAAACCTTTCCTATTCATGAACTTATCCAAATGTTTTTTAAACATGGTAATTGTACCTGCATCCACCACTACTTCTGGAAGTTCATTCCACACACAAACCAGTTTTCAAAAAAAAATTGCCCCTCGTGGTATTTTTACATCTTTTTCCTCTCATATGTTGCTTAGTCTTGAAATCTCCCACTCTCAGAAAAAGACACCTCGGAAAAAGCCATTCACTTTATCTACGTCCATCATGATTTTATAAACCTCTGTAAAGTCACCTGTCAACCTCCTACACTCCAGTGGAAAACGTCTCAGCCTATCCAGCCTGTCCCTGTAACTCGAACACTCCATTCCATCAACATCCTGGTAAATCTCTTCTGATCCCTCTCCAGTTTAATAGTATCCTTCTTATAACAGGGTGACCAGAACTGAACAAGTACTTCAGAAGGGGCCTCAGTCTGTGTTTGTTTGTGTGCATCCTGTGGATTATTCACTTATTCTTATTCCCTGCTATTATATTCCCTCCAATCCCATGGGTCATAGGTGTCTTGCAGAGTTATTACATTAAGGAGGGATGTGCATGCTCAAGAGGGTGCAGTAAAGGTTTAGCTAGACTGGTTCCTGGGACGGTTCTGTGTTAAGAGTTTGTGTAAGTAAGGTGTTGTTCCCTGGAGTTTAGAAGAATGAGAGGTATTCTTATTGAAGTATATGAAATTATGCTTGCATGGTAAATGCCAGTAGGATATGACTCCTGGCTGGATTAACTAAAACATCTTACGAGGGGTGTTGGCCATTTGGGACTGAGATGCGAAAACATATCCTCAATCAAAATGTTGGGAATGGCAGACTGGGTGCTGAATCTTTTAGTATATTTAGGATAGAATTTTGAATGTTCAAGGAACTGAAGGTTGTTTTGTTGATGTTGGAAGGTGGGCTGAGCTGGAAGGTAAGCCAAAATGGGCCAGGCTTGAAAGGATGAATAGCCTCTTCCTTCCTTTATGTTTTGAGCTCTATATTTTACCTTCACACACTGGGATAAGATTAAATTGCTGCTTCAAATGGCTTTACCTTGGGGAATACAACAAATACTTGGATGTCAGGTGAAATGTGAGCTAATGACATGCTTTGTCTGGGGTGATGGGCAGGCATTGCCATTTCTTCATTACATTACAACAGTGACTACGCTTTAAAAATACTTGGCTTTGGGACAACCAGAGGTTGTGAAAAGCTTTGCAAGTCTGCGGTCTTTTTTTCTCTGGGTGAGGTAGAGGGGGAACACTTGGCACTCATGGAGCTAGATTTGAGCAACTGATGCTACCTACAGATTGGAGACAATTGTGGATTTATGCTGTTAATGAATTCATGCCAATATCAAATGGAACAATTTTTAGGTTTATTTCATGGAGTGAGGCATGGGGAGGTGTTAGGTGGTGGGGCCTATTTAAACTGACTTTGCAAGACATGGATCATTTTCATTTTGAGCGTGATATCTGGTTGTTAATTACAGGAGCAGGAGGGGTGATTTCACGTTATTGCCTGCTCCACAAAGCGATCAATGCGCCTATATTCTCAATCTGTCCAGTGCACATCAATCCCACAGGAACCTTTCGCACACTACTCTGTGATGATAAAGCTAATTCAATTCACACAGCATGAAAACAAACCCTTCAGTCCAACTCATTCGCTCTGTACAAAAAAAACAAAGTGACGAAGTTCTTTACTTGAGAGTGGTATGTTTGGAATAAACTACAGAGCCAGTAACACAAAACAAAAATGGAGATGGTTCATCGTGCACCTGATGCTCTGATCGGACTGTGGGACAGTCCAAAACTAGAGGGCATAGGTTTAAGGTGAGAGGGGAAGGGTTTAAAAAGGACCTGAGGAGTAGCTCTTTAACACCGGGTGATGCATGTATGGAATGAACTACCAGAGGAAGTAGTGATGGCGGATACTACTACAACATTTTGAAAAGGCATCTGGGCGGGTACACAAGTGTTTACAGGGATATGGACCAAATGCTCGCAAATGGGGCTAGGCCAGGTTGGGATGTCCATTTGGTGTGGACGAGTTGGACCAAAGGGTTTGTTTCCATGCTGTATGAATTGAATCAGCTTTATGAAGAAGGATTTAGGCCTGAAACGTCATCCTTCCTGCTCCTGTGATGCTACTTGGCCTGCTGTGTTCATCCAGCTCTACACTTTGTTATCTCCTAATCGTTACATGTACTCCCATGAGTACAATGAAAAGTTTATAAGTTGCCACTTAGAACGCCATCCTAAGTACAAAGGTACCTAGGTACAGAATCTTACAAAGCAGGAAAATCAAGTTTAAAAACTTAACCATTACAGTCCTCCTTACTAAAAAGCAGAATAACAAAAACGCAGTTAACAGTTCAACACCAGAGTCCATAAGCACCTGACCATGTTGGACCAGACTTCCCTGCCCTCGCACGCCCCCCCCCCCCCCACACACACACACACAAACCCTGCCTTTGCCCCTGCCGTTGCTCCAGGCTGCCTGCTCTCGCTGCCTTATAGTCTGTTCCTGCGCCCATTAGCTGCCCCTGGCCGCCACCTTCTCTTGCCACTGTCTGCACCAGGCCGCCTGATTGCACTCTCACCCTCACTGCCCTGGGCTGCCCACTCTCTCTGTCGCCGCCAGAGGTCTCTGGTCAGCTCCCAGTGTTTCAAAGCTGTACAGCTGTGTCGGAGGGGCAGGTTTCAATGGCCAAACAGAACTTTGCCTAGTTCTGAAATAAAAATAAACTGTGCTGGAAATAAACCGGTCACTCAACTCCTGCAAAAAGAAAAGACTGACAGCTTGGTTTTGTCAAGGTGCATGTTTCCTACATTTTCTGGCTTTAGCACTGATTTAAAGAATGTGAACTTTTATCCTCGTTTCTGGGTTCTCTTGTGTCATTCTACTAGACACACCAACATTTTGACAGCATTTCATATTTTCTCACCGTCACATTCCTGAAATGTGCCTTTCGTTTTGTTTCAGCTCAAGCCACACATTAATGGACCTTTCACCCCTGACCTTGCACACCCAGTGTCTGAGATTGGAGCAGCAGCAGAGAAGAATGGTTGGCCCCTCGATATCCAAGTCGGTAAGCAACTGTAGCTTTCAATTTAAGGAGCCGTGTTTTACTTAGCCTGGTGGAGACGCATTAATATACAGTAAGGTGGGAACTAGGAAATTATTGCAGGGTGTTTCTCTCTTTATGTTCCAGAATGTGAGTTGGGTTTGGCCAGTTGTCCCTGTGATTTAAGGAAATTCCCGGAGAAGTTCTGACAAAAACAGAGTTCCATGTGCTGAGTTGTTTGACCAATCTATGACTTTGAGGGGCATGCATAATGGCTACAGTTTCCCATTAGGTCAGGGAAAAGACTCTTTGAAGGTTCCCATATCTGATGATGGTACAAGGCTGCACGGACAGAAAGTGGACTTTGCTGGCACATCCTGCTAGAACAGTGGCTCTTGTGTGAAAAAAAAGCAGCCATCCCCAGCAGAACTTCTCCAGTGAGAGATTTAGTGGAAAGGGAGTTAGTGTATATGGCCTGAATCTCATAATCATTTGTGTACCAACAGATGATGGAGCCTGTATTACAGCACTGTATTATTTGAGGAATAATTTATCTCGTGATCCACATTAAGGTTTTGATAAGGTTTTTATTTGAGAGCTAGAGCAGTTTCAAACCAACTATTTGGGCCATACAAGCCAGCACTGTCATCTGTGACAAAAACAACTTGATCTTAAATCGTGGATAACAAAGTGAGGGGCTGAATGAACACAGCAGGCCAAGCAGCATCTTAGGAGCAAAACTGCTTATTTGATGAAGGGTCTAGGCCTGAAACGTCAGCTTTTGTGCTCCTAAGATGCTGCTTGGCCTGTCGTGTTCATCCAGCTCTACACTTTGTGATCTTGGGTTCTGCAGCATGCAGTTCCCATTATATTTGATCTTAAATCATGCCTTTTGATGCAGGAATACAATTGCAATGCACAGGAATGTTTTAAATTGATTTTACCCTGAACTGCACAAAAAGGTACTAGGAAAGATGATTGGTCATGAAAGTCAGCTTTAAGGAGTGTCTTTAAATGTGGACAGACAATTAGTGTTGGGGGAGCTTTAAGGAGGGAATTCTAGAGTTCAAGTAGCTAAGGCTTTGTTGGAGCCATTAGGATCAGGGATGGCAGAGATTGAGGGTGCCAGAGCTAGAGAAGACTTTCATTTGAGAGGGGCATGGCCTTGGATGGAATGAGGAAACCAAGAGAGGAAATTTAAACTGGACCCTACGTAGGTCAGCAAGCACAGTGGGCAATGGGTGAATAGAATTTCCTGTGAGTTAAGATACAGCCATCGACAACATTGTAGATGGTAGATTCTTCTAAACAACAACTTCTGGCTCTGCTACCGTTATTTCATTTATTCCAGGTATGTGGGACTGCAGATGCTTCTGTTTGCATGAATTACTGAGTTGGAGGATATTTTGTTTTGTAACAGGAGCAATACTGCTAGAAAAATGATACAGCAAGAGTAATAGCTACACTGTGTGTGCTTTATGTGAAACTTTTCAAAGTATTTTATAAATAAACACAATCCTAAAATGTTCTAGTACGGAAATTGCCATTGGACACTTCAAGCCTGTATCAGTATATTTTTCCAGAAGTCACTCTGTCCACTTTTTCACCCCCTGTTCATGTTTTTTAAGGAGCTAGAGTATTTATTTCTCTGGTGTAAATTAATAATGTTAAGACATTCAGCCATATACTGTCATACATGGGCAGTAAATCATATTAGGATCTACCATAAAGGACTTCCATTTATCTAGTATGTCTCAAAGTACCTTACAGCCATGGAAGTACCCTTGAGTGTAGTCACTGCTGTAGGACACCCAGCAGCCAATTTGCTCTCAGGACCCCCCACCCCATCCCTACAAATTGTAATGTGATAATGTGCAGGTTCTCTTTTTTTTTCTTGTTGCAGTGTTGATTGAGGGTTGAATACTGGTCAAGACACGAGCAAGAGCTCCCTAGCTCCTGTTCATGATAGTCTCATGGTGTCTTTCATATTCACCTGAGCGGGTAGATTGGGCAGAGTGCCACAGCCAATTATAACACCCTTGAAAAATCTGTTAACTTGCAATGGCCAGCAATCAAATCATACTCCCTGGTCTTCGTTCACTGGCCTTACTGAGCCGTTGAAGAAACCTTGGAGCCCAACTTGGCTACTGTCCTTTTTGGTTTGCTGGATATCTCCAAATTGTTCCAAATAGAGACGACTTCATTTTTCCTTTTCTCCCGTTGAGCTTTTTTGTTCGGAGAGAGGGGAAGAAAGAAGAGAGAGACTTTGTAGAAGAATAGCCCTTACTCGATTCCAGTACCAGATTGAAATGATGTTTTTGTTTTGGCAGGGCTGATTGGCAGCTGTACTAACAGCAGTTACGAAGATATGGGCCGTTCAGCTGCTGTTGCAAAACAGGCCCTTGACCACGGCCTGAAGTGTAAGTCACAGTTCACTGTAACACCAGGCTCTGAGCAGATACGTGCTACTATCGAGAGAGATGGTTATGTAAGTACACAACCTCCATTCTCTTCTCAGCATACTGCAGTAGGACTGATGCAATGTGGTCTCCCCATTTCAGACAAACCAGCAATCCTTTTCCTTCTGCTCTATCCCCAGTATTATTTTTTTGTACAGAGGTAAAGATGTTTTCTGAAGTACTGTACTACATCTCCTTAAATCACTTCCCCTCCAATACTGGACTGCAGCTCAAGTGAATAAATGACTGTCCTACGTGTTTGTCATTCCCTGTTACAAAGCACCCTGGGATGTTTACTGTGTAGAGATCATGTTGATCTGGTTTAACCAGAACACCCTTTTCCTGCTTGTACCCCACAACTCTCAAATCTTGTCAATCAAAAGTTCTCCACCTCACCTTGAATGTACTCCAGTGACCCAACCTCTTAGGCACCACCGGAGAAAGAGGGTTGACAGCATTTGGAATTCTGAGTGAGAAGTTTCCCCTCATCACTGCCTCAAATTGGGGACCCTTGTGTTCAAACTGGAATACCTCAGAGAGGAAACGCACTCTCAACATCTACGCTGTCATGCCCCTCAGAATCTTTGCGTTTCAATAAGATCAACTCTCGTTCTTCTGAACTGCTCAGCATTTTCTGCAAAAGAAAAATACCTTCAACCGACCAAGTGAATCGAACCGGAACTGTCTCCTTTGCAAGTATGTCCCTCCTCCTCGAGTGCGTGCCCCAATCTGTATGCAGTACTTTGGGTGCAGTCTAACCAACACACAGTAGAGTTGTAACGAAGCTACTCACTTTTATACTCAGTTCTCCTTTGATAGAAATAATGGGCGAGAGGGAGAAGGTAGTGGCTGCCGCCAACAGAATTTGAACCTTTGACTGCACACCTCCGGGGCAGAGTAATAGCCTTATAGTCATACGGGATGGAAACAGACTCTTCACTGCAACCAGTCCATGCCGATCATGTTCACAAACTAAACTAGACCCGTCTGCCTGCATTTGGCCCATATATCTCCAAACCTTTCCTTTCATGAACTTCCCCATATGTCTTTTAAACATTGTAACTTTACTTGCATCCACTAATTTTTTGGCAGTTCATTCCACACATGAACCGCACTCTGTTTTTTAAAAAAAAGTTGTCCCTCATGTTCTTTTTAAATCTTTCTCTCCTCACCTTAAGAATATGTCTTCTAGCTTTGCACTTCCCTACTTTAGTTGGGGGGGACGGTTACCGATGGCTCTCATGATTTTGTAAACTTCACATAAAGTCACCCCTCAATCTCTTCTGCTCCAGTGACAAAGTCCCAGCCTTTCTAGCCTCTTTGTCCACCTCAAACCCTGCAACATTCTGGTAAATGGTGAGGTTTGAAAGAAAATTAAACAATAGAATTATTAGCAAAAAGTGTCCTTTCAATTATTATTTACATATAATAAAGATGCCTGTCTATTTTGATGCGCTTATAGATAAATATTCAAAAACAGTGGATGATTAGTGGTGAACTCTGTGTGCATGAGTGTGTCACGTATGAGTGTGTAATGTAGCTCTGATTTAATTTTATACTAATTCAACGCTGTGTCCATGTTTCACATGCTGCTACTGCTGCTTGGGTAGCCTGTACATTTAGCCATGCTGGGATACTTTTCTGGCATTAAACTGCGTCCTAAAGCTCCAAAATGGACATACAGAAGGTACCTGGGCATTCCTCACTGGAAACGCACTGCCCACCGTTCAGGTTGTGGGGGTTAGAAGTGCAAGATTTTTTTTTTGTTTTTGTTTATTAACAGGACGTGGCCATTGCTGGCTGGCCAGCATTTATTGTCCAACCCTCCCTCCGTGGCCGTTGAGAAGATGGCAGTGAGCTGCCGCCTTAAATAATGCAGTCAATATATTGTGTTGTTCAGAGCAGAGTTTTAGAAGTTTAAAGGAACTGTTATTCCATCATTGTTGGAACCTTGGTATAGCTCCTAGTTGGGATGACAGCTGTCTCGGAGGGGAACTTGAAGGTGGTGGCATCCCATTGCATCTGCTGCCCTTATTCTTGGTGCTAGAGGTTGCATGTTAGGAAGGTGCTGTCAGGTGAGCCTTGGTAAGCTACTACAACGCATCTTGTAGGTGATGCACTGCTGCCACGTTGTGGAGGGAGTGTACGTTTGAGGTGTTGTATGGGGTGCCCGTTAAGAAGACTGCTTTGTCCTCGATGCTGTTGAGCTGCTTATGTGACATTAGGGCTGCATTCTTCTACGCAGCAATATTTTAATGGAGGGGATACTTTACTCGAATTGGGAGAGGATCCATTTTTGTTTTTCCAACATCTGCCAAGTGCTTGACTCAATGAATATTGTATTGCAAGTCTGGGACACAAGTAGAGCTGTGAATGTGGAGCTGGGAGCCTTAATGTTCCTCCAAACCCCCTGTACGCTCATTAGCCATCAATTCACCAGACAGCTCTATAACAATCCCTCCCTAAGGCCTGATTTAGCCTCTTCCTGGCCTCTCTACTGAAACAAATGAGTGAATTTGGCAGCGGCTGATGGACCATTCAGTGAGATAGGTGGAGATCCAATGTTCTGTGGCACCTCAAATTTAATGGAAGGACTGTGACAAGGTTTCTATGAACTTTGCTGCTATAGACAAAGACTTCCAGACGTAACTCAACTTTCTGTCTTTGCAGGCCAAAATCCTGAGGGATGTCGGTGGACTTGTTCTGGCTAATGCCTGTGGGCCCTGCATTGGACAGTGGGACAGGTAGAGGAGTTGCACTTTCATTTTCTACTCCCTGCCCTAAGCAGGAGGCCACGTCAGAAAGTGGCTTAGTTTCCCCACCTGTGGCATTGACTGGTAAACATTGTATAGAATAAGTGGAAGGTGGTGGGGTTCAAGTTAGGAATTTGCACAACCAGATCAAAGAAAACAGTGTTCGATTTCCCAGACCGTTGGTCTGCAAGGTAATGGGTGACTTTACACTGAACTGACCACTGTTTTGGTTTTCAGCAACGCTCATTGTCGCTTTTAAATTAATATGATGAACTCTATTGTCACATCTGATAGATTGGAGTGGTTTCAGGATCAGTTCTGAATCATAATGTGGATAGCAGTGGACAATAGAGTTGGCCATTCCAACTCTGGGATGAGATTGCAAGGAGTGGGGTTGGGAAGTAGTCTGGGTTTTTCAATGCTAATTGCTAGCCGGTGATGCCTAATTGGGATTTTGTGTATTGACATTTCTAAGATATAAGCCTTCATTCAAGTAACATGAATATAAAGAGGTGTTGCTCAGTTAGAGAAAGTTGGTAGCATTAGAAGAGTGGATGAAATATAAGAGAGCGTAGTTCACCTTGATATAACTGGAGTCTGAACTTAGGAGGCATCCCAATTAATCTATGGCAGAGATCAGTCATGCCCCTGCCAGAGGACAGTCACTTGTTCATTTATCACTGACAATGTTATCTTAATACTTCCTGTAAGTGAAAGATGCTGATTGCTAAAGTAGGGCTATAAGCACCCTGTCTTGGGTGTGGTGAGTTAACATTTTATAAAGCAGAAGTGTGTTCCATTTTGATTCTGTTTGGACAATTAAAACAATTTAATTAACTTAGATAAAACGGTGTGAAGCTGGATGAACACAACAGGCCAAGCAGCATCAGAGGAGCAGGAAAGCTGAAGTTTCGGGTCGAGACCCTTCTTCGGAAATGGGGGAGGGGAAGAGGATTCTGAAATAGGGAGAGTGGGGAGGCGGATAGAAGATGGATAAAGGAGAAGATAGGGTGAGAGGAGACGGACAGGTCAAAGAGGCGGGGTTAGAGTCAGTGAAGATGAATGTTGATGGGGGGGGTAGGGAGGGAATAGGTTGGTCCTGGGAGGATGGATAGGTCAAGGAGGCGGGATGTGGTTGTGGGTAGGAGATGGGGGTGGGGCTTGAGTTAGAAGGACAGGTTAGGGAGGCGGATACGAGCTGGGCTGGTTTTGGGATGCGGTCAGGGGAGGGGAGATTTTGAAGCTTATGAAGTCCACATTGATACCCTTGGGCTGCAGCGTTCCCAACTGAAATGAGATTCTGTTCCTACATCTTTCGGGTGGCATCATTGTAGCAATGCAGGAGGCCCAGGATGGACATGTCGCCCGAGGAGTGCGGGGTGGGGGGAGTTGAAATGGTTCTCGACTGGGAGGTTTGGTTGGTTGCTGCGAACTAATTTAGTTAGCATGTCTGAGTGGCACAACAGAACTGCTTTCTGGCTTGTTATTTGGTTATAGCCGATAACACTTCCCTGACCTTTTGCTAGTGTTTGAATAAACCCACTTTTGAAAAATGTTTTCAAGCTGCCCGCAATCTCTTCCTGCATACAATTCATTTTTGTCTCTTCCCTTTTACTTTACCACTCAAGGAAGGATGTTAAGAAGGGTGAAAAGAACACCATTGTGACTTCGTACAACAGAAACTTCACTGGGCGCAATGATGCCAACCCTGCCACCCATGCCTTTGTCACATCTCCTGAGGTAAAATATATCGGGACCACTCTGTACTTTCACTTCTATTTTCATAGAAGTCTGATTAGTCTCTGAAGATTGACTTGCTAATGTTAGCACCGATCCTTTTAATGAGAATGCTAGCAAAGGAGAATCATTTTGAGAGCAGAAATGGAAGCTGTTACTGAAATAGGAGGATACTTGTATGCATTGGTTGGGCAGAATGGCCTGTGTGCGTGCGCTAGAGATTCTATCTACAAATGAATCGGCATCCGGGCTCCCACAGGATCGAGTGCAGAGGTGAAAGATTTGTCTGGACCCACATTCTGTTTGAAGTTACCAGTTATTGGTGTTCAGAGCTGTTGAGGTGAACAGTTTAATAGCAGGGACTGGCTTGGTGCTCTAAGATTTGAAGTTGGAACGTGGGTAGCCTTCATGAATCCTGTCTGCCCAGCAACCATGCTCCTTTTTTCTTTCTCTCTGCCTATGTGTATGTGCACACATAGACCAACCAACCTCTGTATAATTTTAGATGTTGTGTGGGGAGGAGTTGGGTGGCCCCACTTTCCATTAGGCCTTTTCCACCACAGGTAGTATTTAGTTCCCAAAAGGTTGAGGGGAGACCCACACCATAAAGGAAGCCCTACAGAATGAATTATCTGAGCTGGTGTCAGGAAAGTGGCAAGAAATCCTTTGCAGACCCCCTGGGCCATTGGAGGCACTGCCTCCCCATTTATCCCTCCCTCAACCCAGCCGTCCTCACCCAAGCCTCCTTGCTGAGGCCCTTGACCCTGGAGTTGCTTGAGCTGCTTAGCCTGGTGGGACCTCTTGTAATCCCAGCAGTGGTCACCGCAGTGAACTGGCGCCACTGGGACTGTGGGCAGGCGATCAATCCAATTGGCTGCATGCACTCCAAGGCTGGATTTCCTATTCCGCCACACCTTCAAGCAGTTCATGCTGCTTCTGGCATTAAGATGCCTGTGGGATTGTGAGCAGCCCCCTGTCCCCACCCAACCTTTTAGATAAGGGTAGGTGATGAGACTATGGCATCCTGTTTCTGACACCATGTCACTAAGTTGAAATGATAACGGTGCCTTTCTGCTCTGATGGAGACCAGTGGTTTCCTGAGCATGTTATATTGTAAGTTATTATCATGGTATTGAACCGGATTGATGTCTCTGTTTAGTAACATAGTAGCTTGGAATGCCATAGAATCCTGTGGAGGTTGTGCAGAAAGCTGCAGTCCAGTTGATTATGGTTTTCTGCTCTCAGATTGTCACTGCCTTTGCTCTCGCTGGAACCTTGAAGTTTGACCCTGAGCGTGACTTACTGACAGGAGTTGATGGGAAGAAGTTCAAACTGAATCCTCCAAATGCTGACGAGCTGCCCAGCAAGGTAATTCGCTTTCTCAGACAGGCAGGCTAGCTATCAACATGCAGAGGTTATGGTATGTTTTCCTTTCAAACCATACCAGATCCTATTTACAAGGTGGTCACAGTATCTAAAATCTACTTCACTTTTAGAATCATAGAATCCCTGCAGTGTGGAAGCAGGCCATTTAGCCCTTCAAGTCCACACTGACCATTTGAAGAGTATCCCACCCTGACTGACCACCTTGCCCTATCCCTGTAACCCTGGATTTCTGTTGGATAATCCACTTCGCCTGCATATGCCTGGACACGATGGGCAGTTTCCCACAATCCAATCCACCCTAACATGCACATCTTTGGACTGTGGGAGGAAGCCACCTCACCCTGAGGGATCCCACACACAGACGGGGAGAATGTGCAAACTCCACATAAACAATTGCCCAAGAGTGAGATTGAACCTGGAACCCTGGCGCTGATATGTTGCATATAAAACCAAACTTTGCCCACAGTAACACTGTGTGAAATGGGATCCTTCCACTGCCGATGGAGAGAGGCGAGGTGAAGACTGAAATTCTTGAGACATGGGGCGGCCGTGTTTTTCCAACATTTAGGAGCATAGAGTTTTTAGTGACTCAAACCGTGGCCATTCAGCCCTTAGTGTGCGTGCTGACAATTTCTGACTGTTTAGTCTCACCACCGCCCCCTCAAACTCAAAGATTGCAGTCTTGGCATTTTTCAGATTTTTTTTGTTTCCTTTCATAAACTAATTTAATTCCATAAAACCATAAGAAATAAGAACAGGAGTGGGTTATTTGGCCCCTCAAGATTGTTCCACCATTCAATAGAATCGTGGCTGATCAACATTTGTCACATCCACTTTTTTCTGCACTTTACTCTTGATTCATTGGGGTCAAGAATCTATTTATCTGAGCCTTAAGCATACACAAGGACTCTGCCTCCACGGCTCTCTGTGGCAAGGTGTTCCAAAGGCAATCAATCCTCTGAGAGAAGAAATTCCTCCTCCTCTGTCTTGAATTGGTGCCCCTTCATTCTGAGACTTGCTATCTGGCCCTAGACTCTCCCATGAGGGGAATGATCTTAGCATTTACCCTGTCAAGCCCCTTCACATTGAAACATACAGAATTATTATCACTTCTCATTCTTTTAGATTTCACTGAGTAGAGTAGAGTCCCAAACTGTTTGGTTAGCCTTTGCTCATAAGAGAATCTTTCCACACTGGGGTTAATCTTAGTGAATCTTCTTTGACCTTCCTCCAGTGAAATCCCTTTCCTTAAGGGAACCAAAACTGCTCTCAGTACTCTAGATATGGTCTTACCAGTTTGTACAGTTTGTAGCAAGATTTCCTTACTCCGATACTCCAAATCCCTTTGAAAAAATGGCCAACATTCTGTTAGCCTTCCTAATTAGCACCCAGGCAGCTGGTAGTTTTGTGTTTCAAGTACAAGCACCCTTGATTCCCTTTGTGTTGTAGCTTTCTGCAGCTTTTCTCCACATAAATACGATTCTGTTCTTTTGCTCTCCTTTCCAAAATGAACAAATTCACATTTTCCCCACAGAAAAACCGTTTTAAAAAGGATTATGCTCCAGGGTATTTATCTCACAGCTGTTTGAGATCTCACTTTCTTTCAAAATGGTTGACACATTTGGCTAACTAACGAGAACTGCTAATTTCCAAGTAATTTATCTGCATGATGCTCTTTGTGATGTGCGCTAGTTGGCAGAAGCTCGTTCTCTGTTGTGATCGACACATTTAAACTATTTAACTGTGGAATCTTATGCAGCTCATTTCAAAACAATATTCACCAGTAATTTTCACAGAACCAAACCTTGTGGCACAACTTTCACTATTTGTATTTTCAACTCCCACTATTTGTATTTTCAACTCCTTGGTGAGTTAAAACTGCTTATCCCTTGGTTTTATTGTCATTTTTTATGCTGTCTGTCTGCAACTGGGTGAAGCATCAAATTTTGTGTGTGCTCAGCTAATCATCAGTTCCTTCAGGAGGTCTTCCATTGGTGGAACTATAAAGATCTACTGCCTTGTATCCCGTACTGAGAGGTTTCAGTGGGATGGAGGAGTGTCATTATAACCTATTTATCATATCCAACTTGTGTATTGCTGAAAAAGAAAACATACTGTCAGAGATTTTTGTCTTGCACTCGTTGGGATAGATGTAAGATTGTCACATTGTAAGGGACAGCAAATACCTTTTACTACACGAGAAAATCTATTTCAAACATTCCAAGTTGACCTAATCGGTCAACCAATCGGAACGCTTTTTCAATGCAGTATTATTCCCCTTTAAAATGGGGTATTCTTGCGTCAGCCTGGATGAATGCAAGATGAAAAGCTTTGATAGCATCTCTCTCTCTTCTTCTGCAATGTATGAAGGATAGTTTTCAGACAGTTGACAAGGCGCTAATCAAATTAACTTATGACATATTCAAACTTTGTCAATTTTTCGATGCAGAATTTACTTTGTGTGCTATACCAATGCTTATGCTTTTATTCAGAATTGAGCCTTCGAGACTGGTTGCCTGACCTTGGCTTAGAGACTTGGTCACACAAAGAGGTGGTGAATGAGCAGCACAATGGCTCAGTGTTGGCACCAGGGACCCAGATTTGATTCCAACTTTGGGTGACTGTAGAGTTTGCATATTCTCCGCATGTCTGTGTGGGTTTCCTCCGGGTGCTCTGGATTCCTCCCACACTCCAAGATGTGCAGGTTAGGTGGATTGGCCGTGCTAAATTGCCCATAGTGTTCAGGGATATGCAAATTGGGTGGATTAGCCATGGGAAATGCAGGGCTACAGGGAAAGTAAGGGGTCTAGGTGTGGATGGGACACTCTCCGGATGGTTGGTGTGGACTCGAGGCGGAATGCCCTGTTTCCATACTGTATGGATTCTATGAAACTCAAAGTGCTTTGGTGATCCTGGGGGAAGGAATAGGTCTTCCACCTCTGTACAGTGACTATGCTGGACAACACAAATGTAGAACTCAACCAGAGGAAGGACCAGCGTCAGCTGTGATGCCCCTTTGTTTAAGTAACCAGTTGATTTTTGCTTACCTGCAAGAAGTGGGGCTGCTTGGGTACAGGAGTGACCATGTTCACCTGCCTGGTGAATGTGGGACCACCCCAATAAGGTGAATACCTTTCTAAAGGGGAATAAAGAGGACAGAGGATCAATTGGTGACACAGTGGCTCAGTGATTAACACTGTTGCCTTAGAGCCAGGGGCCTGGGTTCAATTCCAGCCTTGGATAACTGTTCACATGGAGTTTGCATATTCTTCCCACGTCTGTGTTGGCTTCCACTGGGTGCTACGGTTTCCTGCTGCAGTCCAAATGTGTGTGGGTTAGATGAATTGGCCATGGTAAATTGTCCATAGTGCTCAAGAATGTGCTGATAAGATGGGTTATCCATGCTAAATGCGGGGCTATGGGTTAGGGTGAGGGAGTGGGTCTCAGTGGTATGCTCTTTGGAGGGCCAGTGCGCATTCAAGGGGTCGAATAGCCTGTATATGCACTGTAGGGATTCTAAAGTGTGGGGAAGGAAAGGAAATTGCTGAGAATGTGTTGGGGGGTCTCTGAATTTTTTCTTTGTCTTCAAGGGTTTTGATCCTGGTGAGGACACGTACCAACACCCACCAAAAGACTCAAAGGGCATTTCTGTTGTTGTGAGCCCAGAAAGTAATCGGCTGCAGCTGCTGGAGCCATTTGATCAGTGGAACAAGGAGGACTTGGTGGACATGAGGGTACTTATTAAGGTCAGTTACAGATTGAGCAAACTGCTCAGAGCAGTCGCTCATTTATTAAATGGTTCATGGTTGTCATGGTTCACTTATGTCCTTTGGGAAGGAAGTCTGGCCTACGTGTGACTCCAGACCCATAACAATGTGGTGACTCTTAACTACCTCGGGCAATTGGGGGAGGGCAGTAAATGTAGGCTTTGCCATCAGTACCCACATCCCACAAACAAATGACAAAAACTGCCAAATCATTTTTTTTAAGAGGTTTATCATTTCCTTCCTTGTTTTTGATTTCTGTGCCACTGTTTATGAAGCTCAGGATTTTATATGTATTGTTATAAAGTGGAGGTTGATCCCCCTTTGAGAACTCAAACTGAAACACCCAAAGAGGAGCGCCTCACCCTGTAATCTATAAATGGAATGTGAGAAGTGGTGTGACCTGTCTTTCAGCAAATTCTAGTGGTTAAATAAAATAAATCCTGGCCCTCACTCAAATCAACAAGTAACAATTTATGTACCCAACTCTAACAGTGAACAAATTAACTAACCTATTAACAAATCAGATAAATCCCTTCTAATTGCTAACTATTCCCAAATGAAACAAGATTCCAATGGAATGCTGTTCCAATAAATAGAAGTTCCACCTGTATTTTTTTAAAAATCTAGTCTCTCAATTACAGCCAGGTTACTTGTCTTTCAAAACATTTTGTGCCTTCTCCGTCAATTCTTCCATGAAGAATACCACCTTCGTTAATTCTTCTGTCAGGAATGTTAACTAGTTGTGCTGTGGGTATCTTTGTTATTTAGATGGTGCTTTCTCTAAGACATAGAGGAGGCTGAGAGAGCCAGTGACACACTCTTGAAAGCTGAGGGCTGTTAGCTCTGGCAGATGGCAGCTATCTCTGAAGCTTTGTCCAACTATAACCTTAATGACATATCAACATTTATTACCGTAGGATTGGCCCTGTGTTGTCAACACTATCAGACTTAAATTTAATAGAGTTTTGGTATCTAAGTACCTTGTTCAAGTTGATTGACTAAATTCAAAAGCCTAATGTTTTGTTAAAAACTGCTGCTTGGCCTGCTAACTGTCTAGCCTTTCAATACAAATGCTTCAATCTGGGTGCTGTCTGTGTACTTACAAACTTTCAAGCTGCTGCGTACAGAGATCCGTTTTAAATCTCTCTTAGCACAGAAAAAGCACATGATCTTTTATGAGGACCACGCAGTGCTTCCTCCCCTAACATTTTACAAACACCAAATTCTCACTTCCTACTTCCTGATCTACAATACTCTACTCAACTTTGCAACAGCATTTTTAAACACTACTTGCTACTACCATTTTCAGTGATTGTGTGCAGAAAGCTCCAGATCTGTCCATTCCTGCACCATCCTTAGAATGCTGGCTGATAGTCACTGTATGAATATACTTCAATACATTTTCTACTACTACTATATCTTCTACCCTCTACTTCAATATATCTTGGCTTCCTGGTCATGTAGGTTAAATATTGGAGCATTCCATCTTGTCTTTAGGGCCAACCTAATGGAATGGAACAATGGAAAAGCTCTGTTCCTCCCCCCCCCCCCCCCCTCCTCCTCCTCCTCCTCTTCGCTACCCCCCCCCCCCCCCCAAACCATTGCACCACAAACACGAATTGCTGGTGCACATTTTGGTTGAAAATTGCTATTTGGCACAAGGTTCTGTAAAGACACAAGCCCTTATTGCTGTGTCATTTGGAGAGGAGAAATGGGCATGACTTTCATATTTAGAAACTGTTATTCTAGGTCTGTTGTAAAATAGACCAGTGGGGGTGATTGATACTGACTGAAAAACTAATATGTGGGACATGTTCTATTCCTAGATTCTTCCTGTTGATAACAAAGACGTGGTCTTTTGTTCTGTAACAGGAAATCTGTAGACACATGTTGGCACATTCCCTGGGTTGCAACCATTAGTTTGTTGTTCTGACTTTTCCCCATTGTGATTTGTCTCACTGTCTGGTTTAGGTGAAGGGCAAGTGTACCACAGATCACATATCTGCTGCTGGGCCCTGGCTGAAGTTCCGTGGGCACCTTGACAACATTTCAAACAACCTGCTCATCGGAGCTGTTAACATCGAGAATAACAAAGTCAATGAGGTCAAAAACCACCTCACCAACCAGTACGGGCCAGTACCAGAAACTGCTCGTGCTTACAAGGTAAGTGAATCTCTGAAAGAGAGGTAGTTGGGCAGCTCTCTTGATTTGGTTTCATTGTCTTTATCTGGCCAGTGCTGGTCAAAGGTAGGAACTGTTGGTCTTGGTTGTCCTGGACTAAAGAGAAGGAAGGTCTGAGTGACTGCAAAATGCTGCTCTAATGACAACGGTATTGAGACTATAACTTTGATACGAACCTCCATTGCTTCCCAGCGGTTAGTTAGCCTGAGCATGGCCGTGTCAGGGTACCCAAGCACTCTGACCCAGTAAATGCCGCTGCCTCCAGGATAAAAGGAAGGTCGGTCGAAAGGAGTGAATTAGTTGATCTGTGATGAGTTCGCCAGAGTTTCAGGATGTTTCTGATACCGGATTAAAAAGACCAGTATTCAATATAAGACAGTTTGTTTCTTTTACATTTAAAACTGTAGCAGAGATTAGAAAATAAGAAGTTTGTTGAACCAAGTGGACTGTTAGGCTGGTCATGTAGTGACACCCTCCGAGAAATATCCAACTGGTGTTAGCAGCACTGAGGTAGGGCTTGAGAGCAAAGTGTAAAGTTTTCCCTGTCCCTTCCCCAGAAACAAGGCATCAGCTGGGTGGTGGTTGGTGATGAGAACTACGGAGAGGGCTCCAGCAGAGAACATGCTGCCCTCGAGCCTCGGCATCTCGGAGGTCGAGCCATCATTGTCAAAAGCTTTGCTCGGATTCACGGTAGGTGGATGCTGTGGAAATTGAAATCTCACATACAGTCTACTCATTCATAAGATGTAACTGTACAATGATTTGACTGATACACGTAACAGCCACGGAGGAATTTAATACTGCTTTCAAAAAAAAAGTAAGCCATGGCTCCCACTGTTCATTGACTGAGAGTGACTGACACCCACTGTCTGTTTCCAAGATGTTCCTTTGCCAAAGTAAGCTTATCTGAAAGAATGTCGTCCCAAGTTAGAAGATAAAACTGATGGTAGTAGCACAGAAAGTCATTACTCTTCTTGATGGACCACCACCATCTTCTCAAGGGCGTTTAGGGCAGAGCAATAAATGCTGGCCCAGAGAAGATGGGCAGAGGTTGGAAACGTTTGAGACTTAGATTCCCTGCCCTGTAACCCAGCTTCATGAGACAGTGTGAGGTCCAACTAACCTTTGCAGCTTCTCTAACTGCTTGTCCAGCTAGCTAGCTCGGTTATGGTGGGCTGAAGAAGGATATGTCATCCTTAATGATGAGTCATTGGGCCTTGAAGAGTAGAGTGAAACAATAAATTGCATTGTCCCGGCGTTTATTCCCATCAGTACAGAAAATTAGGGGCTGGTCGAATTGAGATGTCGTAAGTGATTGAGGAGTTTGGCAATTTTTAGAAACTAATTTCCTAGTTAAGCAAGTCTGGAAGAAAGTGGAGGGCGACATTTAATGTGTGTGTTGTCCAGGAGTACCAGCCTAAAGGGGACACACAGGACACAGCCTCTGGCTGAGGGGACATCTCTACCAATGGCAGTTCATTCAGCTGGCACTCATCGACCCTGTGATCCAATTCTTATACCATTTCTCCTCACAGTTTGTGAGAAATCACTGGGTACAGTGTGAATTCTGTGGTTTCTTTGCAGAAACTAATCTGAAAAAACAAGGACTGCTGCCTCTGACCTTCAGTAATCCTGCTGATTATGACAAAGTGCAACCAGAAGATCAAGTCTCCATCATTGGGCTGAAGGAATTTACCCCTGGAAAGGTAGGAACACAGAGTTGTGCTTCTTTCAGCCTGGAGTTCACTTTATTACACCTTGTTGTATCAGGTTTTTCTTTAAGTGCATATGCGTTAAGCCCGAAACATGAGATTTTATCCCATTCCTTTAATACCAGCTTGTTATTGTTCATGTCTGTTAAATCACATTGTTAAAGTTTATGTCATTTTTAAAGTTGAGACAAGTGATAGGTATTGGTCGGCTTTGGGCACATTTAAATGGGTGTGGTGCAGTGGCCATGTCCCTCCCTCAGTGCCAGGAGGCCTGCCTTCAAGTGCCATCTGCCCCAGAGTTGTGTTATAACATGTCTGAACAGTCAATTTTTGCGTGGAGTTTGCGCATTCTCCCCGTGTCTGCGTGGGTTTCCTCCGGGTGCTCCGGTTTCCTCCCACAGTCCAAAGATGTGCAGGTTAGGTGGATCGGCCATGCTAAATTGCCCGTAGTGTTCAAGGGTGTGTGGGTTATAGGGGGATGGGTTTGGGTGGGATGCTTCAAGGGGCGGTGTGGACTTGTTGGGCCGAAGGGCCTGTTTCCACACTGTAGGGAATCTAAATCTAAATCTAAAAAAAAAGGGGAACAGCTGGGACACCAGGCATGTTAGAAAATGAGCTCCTAAACTGTGCAAGCTAATAAACTCTCTTTATGAAGGAACATGAGGCTTCATTTTTACCTCACCAGATGGCTTGAAGCCTATTATTATTTATAGCAAGTAGTTCTAAATCTTTTAGTGAATCAGGAAAGCAACTTTACCAGGTAACTTTCTTCTAATTCTAATACCGTATCCTTATTTTCCAATTTTAATCTTTGCTTCTGGCTTTACCTTGTCAGTCAATTGCATATTTTCTCAATTAAACTTCATGCAGCCACACACGTTAGTCTGCCCTGGAAAATGAGCCCAGGGAGTGAAGCTAAGCCAGACCCCTCTGCTCCCTTCTCTCCTACCATCCTACCTAACACCTGAGCCATTGTCTGATTTAATAATTTGCGTGTCACATGGCAAATGACTTTGGGCTTCACAGATACATGCATGACATTGGGACTACAAGCCTGGTTAACACACAGGCTACGCTTGAGGGTGCGGTGTGTCTGAGAGCTTGTTCTTGTTACTTCAGAATCCGTGATCCCCTAACCTGCATTCTCCTTGTAAGCTAAATGCATCAAGGAAGCACGAGTTGAACATCTAGCCCCTTGGACTGCCTGCCTTTCCAAGCCTTCCTTTCTAGGTCACATATCGAAGGCAAAAACTTCATTCTATTTTTTCTTTGATTTGTGAGGCATTTCAATCTGAAAATTTAATGTTTCCTAAATTGTAGAAGCTTAGATTTTTAACAGTCAAGACTTCCAAGGAGAAGAGATTTAGATTTTATTGTCACTAGTACTTGAGCACAGGAGTGCAGTGTAAAGTGTACAAAGCTGCCATACTTTGGCTCCGTCTTAGTATACGAAAGACAGGATCAAAAACAAAAGCAGAAATAAGACAGCCAAAAGAAAAGCAAACATCCAGATCATTCCCCCGCCTCCGCTGCAAGTCCTCACCACCAGAAAAACAAAGCTACAAAGTCCATCCCTCAGTCTGCAAATACTCAGGTGCCCCAAGTACCCAACACACCACTATTGCTGTGACCAATATGAAGATGTAGGGGTTAGATGAAGTCAGATTTGGATCTAAAAACTGTAGGATTGTAGGCAAAAGTCTGAATTACGTAGAAATTACAGCCCGACTGGTCTGTGCCGGTGTTTATACTCCACTCCCATCTTAATCCGACCCTGTCGATGCAGTGAGGTCTTTTCCCTGTAACTTGGATGTCCTGGGAGCTACGTATTTAAAGGGAGATGGTAGGGAGCAGAGAGAGGAACAATCAGACATATGATTACCTGAAAGTAAGGGTAATAGCATTATACCCAGCCCAGAATTATTCTTTGAACACAATAGCTGGGTATCTTCTATGTTAATTTAGTCACCTTCACCTCCTTTGTC
Organism: Stegostoma tigrinum; assembly: GCF_030684315.1. NCBI lineage: Eukaryota > Metazoa > Chordata > Chondrichthyes > Orectolobiformes > Stegostomatidae > Stegostoma > Stegostoma tigrinum. Next base: position 6,455,843 of record NC_081391.1, read on the forward strand.
AATATTTTCTGCAGGCAGGTCTCCTTTCTTATTTGCTCATTTATTCTTCCTCATCCTCTTTCAGCCTCTCACTTGTATCCTTAAGCACAAGGACGGCAGCCAGGATAAGATAATGCTCAGCCACACCTTCAACGAGGGCCAGATTGAATGGTTCCGAGCTGGCAGCGCACTCAACAGGATGAAGGAGCTGCAGAAGTGAAATGGCCTGTTCCTGTAAGGGTAGGGAAAGGGGGACTGTGCCCAAGAACGTGGTTGTACTTGTGTAGCTATGCTCGACCTTAACAGCTGCTTTGTGCAACGCACCGTGACATTCAGCAACTGTGTACAGTCTAGTCCCGATGCTCAGATGCTACACTTGGACAATCCAAAGTCAGCCCATTTTAATGATCAATTTTTAAATACAATTTGTTCATTTGCCTCCTACTGCACTATGGAGTGAATGGAGCCTGATTTCTGTGGTCCTCTTTAGATGCTATTTATTTTTTTTAAGTTTTCTGTACATTTCATTTGTCAGGAGAAGCCAAGCTAATGAGTTTGCTTCCCTTTGAGTGTTTCAAGCTGTCACCAAATCACGTAATATTCAATTCCCTGTGAGTTTCAACAAAGACTGACCTAATAAAATGAGAAAACTGAACCTTGTCCTTAAGGGCTGGTAAATGATTTCTGTGAAAGGTTTGTACTTTTTTCTTTCGCCAAAACAACAGGGAACCCAGGAGGCTGGTGAGTGACTGCCTGTCAGTCTATACAGGAGGTTTGTGTGCAATTGGTAGGCAATGTCTTCTCTCACTGTCAGGTCTAGATTACATTTGCCTATCTTTGCTTCCAATTGAAGTGGCCCTTTTTGAACCACTTTCCAAAACTGTTCAACATCTACGAGACGCATGTTACAAATATGATGGAGTACGCTCAAAAACCTGGATGGGTACAGCCCCAGCAACATTCAAGAAGTTTGACACCATCCAGAGCAAAGCAGCCCGCTTGATTGGCACTACCAACAGTGTGTACCATCTACAAGATGCACTGCAGAAATTCACCAAAGATCCTTAGACAACGCTGTCTAAACCCATGACCACTTCCATCTAGATGGACATGGGCAACAGATACATGGGAATACCGCCACCTGCAAGTTCCTCTCCAAGCCACTCACCATCCTGACACAGAAATGTGTCAATATTTCTTTTCCATTGCTTGCTCAAAAAGCTGGAATTTGCTGTCTAACAGCATTGTGGTTCTATCCACTGCACATGGACTGTAGCAGTTCAGAGAGGCAGCTCACCTTCACCTGCTCATGCAATTAGGTACGGGCGGTAAATGTAAATGTCAGCAATGTCTAAATCCCTTGGATTTCTTTTTTTAAGGCTGTGGTCCTCATAGTGAAGGAGGTCTCGTGGGACTGTTAGAAAGGGTATTCCAAGATTTTGACTCACTGGAATTGATATATGTCCAAGCTGTGTTAGTATGTAACTAAGAGGTGTATTTCCCCCTTCTCAAAATAATGTGTGGTGACCGCCAACTTTCTTTTGAAATGGCCCAGCAAGCCACTTGGCTCACGGATAGTTAGAGATGGGTGGTGAATGCGGTAGGAGCATCTATCTGAATATATGAGGCAGATGAGCAATATTTCATCATGTTCTTGACTTGTGCCTCGGAGGTGGTGCAAGGGCCTTAAGTCATAAGAAACTGAGTCACTTACTGAAGAGTATCCATCCTCTTGCCCACTCTAGTAACTACAGCATTTGTGGTAAGTCTAATTGTGGTTTCTGGCTCTGGTGGCCCAAGGATGTAGATGTTGGGAGAATTGGTGCAGGTATTGTAATTCCGTGCCAAATGAAATGAATTAGGATCTACTTGGGAATGCTTTCTCACTCTACTCCCACCTTGATTAGATTCCCCACCCCTAAACTTCTCTGAGGAGGGCAGGCTTCAGCATCTCCGATATCCATGGCACTGAAGGCCCTCATCCCTGGAACCATTTTTGGGAATCTTTCCTGTACCCTCTCCAAAGCTCTTCACATCCTTCCTTTAAGTATGGCTCCCAGAACTGGGCACAGTTGTCCAACTGAACACACAAACTGAATCAGCAGCTCAATATTATTTAAATGGAGAAAGACTGTGGAAAGCCGCAGAACAAAGTGTTGAGGCTCGTTATTCATGAATTATAAAAAGTGAGCATCCAAGTTTAGTGGGTAATAGGGAAGGCAAATGGAATGTTGGCCTTTGAAATAAAGGGAATTGAATGTAAAATGAGAGGTTTTGCCAAAACTACAAGGCATCAGTCAACCCACGTCTAGAATCTGTTAACGTTTTGGGCTCCTTACCCAAGGAAAGATAGATTGGGATAGCAGGACCTACAGATGCTGGACAGGCCGAGCAGGAAGACTGACGTTTTTCTGAAGAAGGGTCTAGGCCCAAAACGTCAGCCTTCCTGCTCTTCTGCTGCTTGGCCCGCTGAGTTCATCCAGCTCTACACCTTGTTATCTATGAAAGATAGACTGGCATTGGACACAGCCGAGAGACGTTTCACCAAGCTGATCCCTGATATGGAGGGACTGTCTTACAAGAAAAGGTTCAGTAGATTGGACCTCTCTTCATTGGGGTTTAGAAGAATGAGAGGAGATGTTATTAAAACATACAAGATTCTTATGGAGCCTTATGCAGTCATAATCATAAAGCACAAAAGTGGACCTGTATCAACCTCCACCACTTCCTCTGGTAGTTCCATTAAACCTTAATGATGGTGACTGTAGGGTAGATGTGGAAAGGTTGTTTCCCTTTGTGGGAGAGTTTGGGACCAGAGAACATGATCTCAGAATAAGAGGTCACCCATTTAAAACAGATTAGAAGGAATTTGTTCTGAGTGCAGTGAATCTGTGGAATTCTTCACATCAGAGTGCTGTGGAAGCTGGATCATTGACTACATTCCAGGCTGAGAGGAGAGATTTTTAACCAATGAGGGAATGAAGGGTTATGGGGAAGACCAGGAAAGTGAAGTTGAGTTCAGATGAGCCACAAAATCCTTGACTGACCGAGCACACACAGTAGTCTGAATGGCCACCTTCTGTTCCTATGGCTTACAGTCTTGTTGGAACTGGTTGTGGCCCACTGCAAAAGTAACCTGCCACTTATCACTTTCAACCTGGATGTTGTTTCGCTCGTGATTTGGTCTACGAAGCTCCATCAGGTCATCTGCATTGATGCCCTCTGGCTTCACCCAGAAGAGCAAGGGTAGCATGCACCGACCTGACTAATGCATATCACCATTCCTTCACTGTCACTGGACTGAAACCCTGAAACTCCTTTTCTAGTATATCTATGGTACCTTCATTACAAAGGCTGCAGTGGTTCACAAAGGGCCAATGCTACATTCCAGTGGTTCATGGTGACAGAATTGGCTGAAGTCTGCTTTGATGCTGAGGGCTATCCCCTCTGGCCTCACTTGGAGATTTTCAGCTATGTGTCCATGGCTGACATGAGGCCTGCAGTCAGAATTACCCTGATGGAACCCAAACTTGTTGGTAAATAGGTGCTACTTGATAGCATTTTGGATTACTTCATAGAATCCCTACAGTGTGGAAACGGGCCCTTCGGCCCAACAAGTCCAGACTGAATCTTAGAGGATCCCACCCAGCCCTGTCCCCGCTATAACTCATCTAATCAACACGTCCCTGAACACTATGGGCAATTTAGCACGCCCAATCCACCTAACCAGCATATCTTTGCACTGAGAGAGGAAACCGGAGCATCTGGACGAAACCGACGCAGAAGCGGGGAGAATGTGCAAACTCCGCACAGACAGTCACCCGAGTAAGGATTGGCGTAGGTTAGTGGATGATAATTGACTAGGTTGAATTTGATTTTTTTTTCAGATAGGACATAACCCGTACTTTCCCATGATTTATTCTTTTGCATTCACAGATGTGGGCATTATTGGTGTGGCTACCATGTATCGCCCATCCCTAGTTATCTCTTGATATGGTGGCCTGAACCTTTGCAGTCCTTGCAGTGTTGGTAGACCCACAATGGTGATATATTTCCAAGTCAGGATGGTGTGGATTGGGAGGAAATGTGGTGTTCCTTTGTGTGTACTGCCCCCTTGCTTTTCTAAGTGGTAGAAGTCACAGGTTTGAAAGGTGCTGTCTAAGTGAATTTCTGCAATGCATCTTGTAAATGGTACTATGCATTGTAAGATGTGAATGCTAAAGATGTTGAATTAGGTACCTGTTAAATGGGCTGCTTGAGCATTGTTAGAGCAGTCAGTTAGATGGCATTGTTATAGCTATACTGAAATGGGTGAGACAGATCTTGATGTGTTGGTATCTGCACCTTTTAATATGTCCCTTGAATTCTGCTATTTCCTGGTGATTCTTGTAGTGAATCATTGAAGACTACTTATTCACTACTTATTCAGCACTTCTGGCTGAAAATGACTGTAATTGCTTCAGCTATGTCTTTTGCACAGAAGTGCTAGACTCTGTCATTGTTGAGAACAAGGGAGTGTAAGAGGGGCCTGCTCAGAGACTGCTTGTCCTGATTAGTGCGGGTTGGAGGTCTCCCTACTCATGGCTAACAAGTTGCTGCATTCTTGATAACGTAAGTTCAACTGTCTGTTTCCCTCTAGAGTTTCTGTGAAAACTAGGCGATTAGAGTCAAAAAGCAATGCAAATTCTTAGATAATAAAGCGTGAAGCTGGATGAACACAGCAGGCCAAGCAGCATCTCAGGAGCACAAAAACTGACGTTTCGGGCCTAGACCCTTCATCAGAGAGGGGGATGGAGTGAGGGTTCTGGAATAAATAGGGAGAGAGGGGGAGGCGGACTGAAGATGGAGAGAAAAGATAGGTGGAGAGGATAGTATAGGTAGGGAGGGGATAGGTCAGTCCAGGGAAGATGGACAGGTCAAGGAGGTGGGATGAGGTTAGTAGGTAGGAAATGGAGGCGCGGCTTGGGGTGGGAGGAAGGGATGGGTGAGAGGAAGAACAGGTTAGGGAGGCAGAGACAGGCTGGGCTGGTTTTGGGATGCAGTGGGTGGAGGGGAAGAGCTGGGCTGGTTGTGTGGCGCAGTGGGGGGAGGGGATGAACTGGGCTGGTTTTGGGATGCAGTGGGGGAAGGAGAGATTTTGAAGCTGGTGAAGTCCACATTGATACCACTGGGCTGCAGGGTTCCCAAGCGGAATATGAGTTGCTGTTCCTGCAACCTTCGGGTGGCATCATTGTGGCACTGCAGGAGGCCCATGATGGACATGTCATCTAAAGAATGGGAGGGGGATTAGAAATGGTTCGCGACTGGGAGGTGCAGTTGTTTATTGCGAACTGAGCGGATGTGTTCTGCAAAGCGGTCCCCAAGCCTCCGCTTGGTTTCCCCAATGTAGAGGAAGCCACACCGGGTACAATGGATACAGTACACCACATTGGCAGATGTGCAGGTGAACCTCTGCTTAATAGGGAAAGTCTTCTTGGGGCCTGGGATAGGGGTGAGGGAGGAGGTGTGGGGGCAAGTGTGGCACTTCCTGCGGTTGTAGGGGAAGGTGCCGGGTGTGGTGGGGTTGGAGGGCAGTGTGGAGCGAACAAGGGAGTCACTGAGAGAGTGGTCTCTCCGGAAAGCAGACAAGGGTGGGGATGGAAAAATGTCTTGGGTGGTGGGGTCGGATTGTAGATGGCGGAAGTGTTGGAGGATGATGCGTTGTTCAGCTCTGGAAATCTGTCAGTTGCCTTCCTTTGACCAAGGGGAAACCCTTGTCTGCCATTCCCGAAGAGGTAACTTTGTGAGGATGGGTTACGCTCTGAGTGACGGTCCTGTAGAATTCTCTATCACGGCTGTCGAAGCCAGGTCGCTGAATATCTTTATAACCATACATTTCGAGACACTGAAGGTGTCAAGAATATGGGGAGATGGTACAAATATTGTTGAGATAGAGGCTGAGCTGTGATCATATTGAATAATGGAATGGGCTTGATAGGACGAGTGGCCTACTGCTGCTCAACATTCCCTCTAATTTTCTTACCAGCTGTGCAGACCTCAAAGGCCAGTGTGCACCAGAGACTTCTGTGAGCATCAGAGCGGCTGTGTGCACTCACAGCCTAAAGAATATTGCTCTAACTCCAGTTCTCTGCGTTTCTGAGACCTGAGCTTTGGGGACTGTACAAAGTCCTGGCCAATATTTTAGCTTCACTCATCACAAAAACAGTTTATTGTTTGTTTTGTGAAAATAAATACATTTTTCAAAAAACACATTAAACTTCAGTTCAAACTGGCTTATCTGATGTTCAAGCAAGATAGTGTGGTCATTATTTCTTTACTGCCTGTGTGTGCTTGCTGTGCACAAATTAGGTGCATTCTCTACAGTACAAGAATGTAACTTTATACTTGGTTATAAAGTACTTTGGGACACCCTGGGGTCACGAAAGGCTATATATTAATAAACACCAGTTTCTTTTTGCTGACTTCACTGTCCTGACTCACCACTGCTCACAGGTCACTTGGCACTTGCATGCAAAAAATCCAACACGATATGGTCCATAGAAAATCAGTAAGTAGTAAGAATTCAATCAGAGTGAAAGGGTTATTCTGGCACAATGGTGGTGTCCCTACCCCGGGTCAGAGAGCCTGGATTCAACTCCCACCTATGCCAGAGTTGTATCATAATCTGTCTGAACCGAGTAAAAATATGTTCGGTCACGGTGAAAGCTCTGAATTTTCAAATGATCCTGTGCTGTCATGGTTTTGCTCCGTATAATTAACTGAGTTTTATGAGAAGGTGTACTTGTTTTCTAGCCTCGTGTCCTTACTGGACAAATACACAAGAACGAGGAATAGGCTGTTTAGCCCCTCAAGCCTGCCCTGCTGTTCACTATTACGGTGGCTGATCTTGTGGTGGTCTATCTGTTTGTAGCCTCAACTCCACACTCCTGTCTACTGCCTGTAGCCCTCTACTCCTTTGACAATCAGAGTTCTATCTAACTCAGCCTTGCATCTATTCAGCCTCCACCCCTCTCTGAGAAACACACCACAGACAAACAACCCACAGGGAAGAAGTTTCTCCTCGTCACCATTGTACTTGAATACTCCCTGTTTTCAAATTATCCCATGTTGCTGGACTCCTCCAACGAAGAGGGTAATATCTTTGTATCCATCTTGTCCCTTCGGAATCTCATCTTTTTGGTAAGATCACCTCCTGTGAGTCTACTAAACTCTGGGAGTAAAAGCCCAACCTTTCCACGTTTGCTAGCCCCTTTTCCCAGGAATCATGCACGTATGGAATGTGAACACGAGCTACAGTCTTGGTGGTTTCTGAACTGACCTTCCACTTCCTATTGGTAGATAAATATATGTTTGTGTTCAAACTGAATAAATCCAGCAGCTGAAGTAAATACACAGCCCATTAAATACCATCGGCACCCCTGCATCTTGCAAGCTTCCTTTTAAATTAAAACAGCATTAGTTAACATATTACATGCATTGAAGACGTTTTACACTGTTTTCTTGCCTTCAACAAAAATCCCAGTAAGACTTGAGTTAATTTAGTCAGTGAGTTAATTGTTAATTTAGTGAATTGTTCAGGGAGACAGAGGCTGAACTGAGTAGAGTTTAGATAACACAGACAAAATAAAGGCAAGAGAAATAAGCTGAGGATGACACTCTAACTTGCTAATTTTCTGGCCTGATTTGCTGATAACTACGTTCAATTCCTTTGTTCTGGCTGCTCTTTGGAATCTTATCCTTGTGTCTTTTCTTTGTTTATTGGTTTAAGGGCTGTAATGCTCTCTGTGAATCCCCATCTCTCGCCCACCATTGACAGGGCATAAATCCGAAGTGTGGTGGAATACTCTCCACTTGCCTGGCATGGGTGCAGCTCCCAACAGCACTCAACAAATTGTGCACCAGATGGTGTCAAATCGTTAAACCTTCATTCCCTCAAAATACAGTGGCAGCAGGATGTACCAATTGCTAGATGCACTGCAGCAACTCACTGAGGCTCCTTCGATAACTGCTTCCAAACCTGCAGCCTCTTAATGCCTGCTTGGACAAGGACAGTCCACACTGTCCTGCCTTGGAACATTATCACTGTTCCTTCGCTGTCATAGGTTCAAATCCTAGAAATCCCTGTTAGTGCTGTGGGTGTATCTACCCTACATGTGGCTCAAGAAGGCAGATCACCGCCACCACCTCAAGCACAGGTAGGGATGGTCAATAATTGTTAGCCTTGTCAGCAATATATATATTGCAAGAATAGAGATTTTTTTTTTTAAAAAATGTGTTTGGAAGCTGTTAAATCATGGGAGCTGACTATCTCAATCTGCAGCACTAGCCCTCAGTATTAATGCCAAGGTACTGTCAGGGGACCAGAGCCCGGGTGTTCTGCTGTTCCTTGATATTATATGGTGTGTAAATTGATCTGGCTGAAGACTGGCACCTGGTAATCCTGAGGAACTTTGGAGGGGTTCGACATGCAACACCCAAGAGTTGGTCGGTCTCAGGTTCAGAAACCAAACAAAAAGGCTATAGGAATGCACGTTTTTTTTTTACCTTTCTTAGTTGTAGGCCATAGAATTGAATCCTAGAATTCCTACAGTGCAAAAACAGGCCATTCAGCCCATCGAGTTACACCAACCCTCCAAAGAGCATCCCACACAGTCCCAGATCCAGCCCCCTAATCTATCTCCATAAACCTGCGTTTTCCGTGGCTAACCCACCTAAACCTGGACACTGGGTAATTTAGCATGGCCAGCCCACCTCATCTGCACATCTTCTGACTCTGCGAAGAAACCAGGACACCCGGAGGAAAAGCACGCAAACGCGGGGAGAATGTGCAAACTCCACGGGTAGTTACCCAAGACTGGAATCGAACCAGGCTCCCTGGTGCTGTGAGGCAGCAGTGCTAGCCACAGAGCCACCGTGTTGCTCAGATGTCTCCAGGTATGCTGTTACTTTAAGCAGCTGACTTGTGTACATGTTTCCCAAGTCTCTCTTGCCACTTATGTGAAGGAGTTCTGTAAATTAGCTTTCAATCATGTCTGAACAGCTCTGGCAGCTGGCTAAATATGAACACTGGGCAGAGAACTGTCACAGGGCTTCAGTCCGTCTGACTCTTAGGGACCGGGAGGGAGGGAATTAATTCAAGCTCCTCTCCTTGCCCTTCTCTGTTCAAGTTACTGATAAGCTGCAACTAACAGCTTTCATGATGTGGTTTGAAGCCAGTGCCACCACCATCCAAGCTGAGCATTTGGAGTTGTACTTACGGACAGTTGCATCTCTGAGAAGCAAGGGCACAGAGGTATGAGTTAAGGGAAGGAATTGCATCTAATCTGCAACCCCAGTGTCTCCAATCTGCTGTGCTACCCTCCTCTGCCTAATTCTGTAAGATATTCTTTCACTGATATGGGTGTCACTGATTGGGGCAACATATCTCCCCCTGCCCACCCCCCCCCCCCCCCATCCCTAACTGGCCTGGAGAAGGTGGTGGTGAGCTGCTTTCTTGAGCTGCTACTGTCCATGTGCTGCAGGTGCACCTACAGTGCAGTGTAGGGAGGGGTTAGGTACGCCACCAGGAGACCTAAACACGAGGTGTGCACAGGACTAGCATGCAGCAGGGAGCAGCATGTAATAGGCAGGGCTGCATGATCCTAAAACCAGTACACAGTCACAGCCAGGCTTTTCGTCCTGGCCCTCCTGTGATGAATGGTGGTGGACAACCCAACTTGAGGAAGAGGTTCCACAACAATCCCCGCCCTCAGTTATGGGGCAGACCAGCCTTATTGATGCCATTCGCCCAAAAATCTTTGAAACGTTTACTTCAGCATAAAGGGGGTAGTTTTCTCAGAGATCGCTGGCTGTCATTGTAGTCCAATCCATTGGTGCTATGTTCCCTTCTGTGGTTAACCTTGAATGAAATGTCTCCTCAACAGGTTGAACTTCCCTTTACACACCTGACTGGAAAGGCCCCTCCTTGCTGTAAGCTGCAGGCACCGCCTGGCCCCCAGTCAATGAAATCCATCTATGTGGTGTCTCCTCTTCCGGGAGGTTGAAAGGAGATGAGCGTGCTACTGGCTACGTGTATTCACAAAGGTGGCCACACCCAGTCGGGCAGTGGGTGTGGAACTGAAACCAGTCCATGAGATGCTGGAGGTGTCCTCCATGTGTACAGCCCTGGCACCAAACAAAGAGCCCCTTCACTGCTTGGTGGCACACTGCACATCTACTGCCACCACGCCGACACCTAGCAACAGAAAGAGCACAGCAAATAAACAGGATGTAAATATCTGTACATCTGGATTTGTTCATCTGTCCTACACTCCCAGACCTGCCTTTACCCCCGCCTCATTTATTTCTCCCCCCCGCTCTCGTTTTCTTCTTCTCCCCCCCTCTCGTTTTCCCCCTCCAGTGCCACACTCATGGGAGCTACCTTCTCTCCTGTCCAATCTTATTCCAGGATTTTTTGTTTTCGAAAGGAGTGGATTGGGCGAATCTGTTTCCGAGGTTAGAATAGTGAGGAAATGGCAAAAAAATCTGAGCTAGGTTAAGGAAAATAATTCTTTTATCCTGTGAGTTTTGATTATTTGGAAGGTACTGGCTGAAAGGTCCAGGGTCCAAAATTCCCAATACCTTGAGGGCCTGAGGCTGTGCCATATTTAAATTTTCCAGGATTTTGTGAAGTCGGTGGAATAAGGCAGCTCTGTACCTGGAGAATATGAAGGACTGTGGGAATCCATTAATTTTTTTTACACCAGGGAGGGGTAGTGTATGTGCCTGTGTGTGTGTGTGTGTGCATGTGATGGAAGCGAGTGGGTCATGGAGGAAAAAGGGAGGTGTGTATGTGTGGCAGCATGGATTTGCATGTGTTTGTGTGTGTGTGTGTAGGGGGTTAGGTCATGGTGATGTCGTATCTGCAGCTGGGGCAAGGACAAAGCAGTGGCGGGGTGAAGGGGGTGGGGGAAATTATGTGGGGCAGGGAGAGCAGGGCTCTATGTAATGAACAAAGTCATAGACACATACAGCATGGAAACAGACCCTTCAGTCCAACTTGTCCATGCCAGCCAGATATCCTTTATAAATCTAGTCCTATTTGCCAGTTTTTGACCCGTATCCCTCTTAAACCCTTCCTATTCATACACCCATCCTGATGCCCTCTAAATGTTGTAATTGTACCAGCCTCCACTACTTCAGTGCAAACACACACCACCCTCAGTGAAAAATTGTCCCTTAGGTCTCTTTTAAATCTTTCCCCTCTCACCTTAAACTATGTCCCTCTAGTTTTGGACTCCCCTACCCTGGGGAAAAGACCCTGGCTATTTACCCTACCCATGCCCCTCATGGTTTTATAAACCTCTGTAAGGCCACCCCTCTGACACTCCAGGGAAAATAGCCCCAGCCTCTCCCTTATAACTCAAACCGTCCAACCCTGGCAAGGTGAATTACTGAAGAAATTTCAGTTTTCACACACCCTGATCCTGGGCCGAATGTCCTGCAGTGACTTCCGAAAGGGAATTGTGGAAATTGATTGGGAAAGCTGTAGCTGTTAAAGCCTGATGCGGTAACTCAGAATGCCAGTGTGTCTGACCAGAAGACCATCTCAATCATTCTACCAATCACATGAAGGTTCAACACGCACCCACCTGGCCATGAGATAAATACTTTTCGCTGATCATTGCTTCCAGCACAGAGCCAGGGACACTACACACCACACCACAAAAAGTGTCCTAATAACTGAAAGCATTTGCAGGGTAGTATGTAAGAAGTAAATCAGTGGGACCACTCAAGTAGCTTTTTGAAACAGAAATTAGGAGCAGGAGTAGGCCATTCAGCCCTTCAAGCTTGCTCCCCTTTCAATATGATCATAACTGATCATCCAACTCAGTCCCGTGTTCCTGCTTCCTCCCCCCATCCCCTTTGATCCCTTTAGCCGTAAGAACTGTATCTAACCAGTTTTTGAAAACCTTTAATATTTTGGCCTCAACTGCTTTGTAGTATAGAATTCCCCAGGGTTGCCATTACACACAAAATGGGCCGAATGGTCCTTCTGCATGCTCAACAATTCTATGACTCAGTACCACATTTTTAATCACAAGTACCCTCAGTTAGGGTTACAGCTCCTCGGTGCTTTACCAGAGCTACACCAAACTCATCCCCACCTCAGATTGGTACAGGTTCCCTGACCCCACCCTGGCATTGCCAACCAAATCACTGTGAGGGCATTTGGCAGCCCCCAACACTGCCATGGACACCTGACGCAGCTGGCAAACCCGCTGTCCTGGGTTCACACTAGTGGCACAGTTCACTCACCTCTCGCACATCCAGCCTCGAGTGTTCATTGGCCGTTTGCAGTTGTTGCAGTTCACATGCAGGGTGGTTGAAGCCTGGTTCAGGCATGTGATGGATCTGCACGTGCTCAGCTTGATCACCTCATTGGCTACATTCCAAAGTTGGAAGCGTTGGAGGAGGTCAATGTAAGAGGTATACCAGTGTTCCTGAAGGGTTTCAAAATAACGTAAGATATAAATCCCACCGATTGTAAGTATGTTCCAACAAGCAAACTAACTCCTTTCTTAAAACAGAACAAACCATCCTAGGAAGAGAAGCAGGCCATTCAGCCCCTCAAATTTGTGAACAGTACAATAAATTCACAGCGAATCTGATTGTGGTCTCAGGTGCCCTTTCCTGTGTGTGTCCCCTGTAACTCTTGACTCCTTTGTCCATCAAACATCTCTCTAACTCAGCCTTCAATGTAGTCAAACATTGATTCAGTCATGGTCATTTTAGGCCAGCATTTGTTGCCCATTGGATCTGGAGTCATGTATAGGCTGGACCAGGTAAGAATGGCAGATTTCCTTCCCAAAGAACATGAGTGAACTAGATAGGTTTTTACAACAATCAACAGTGGAGTCACGGTCATCAGCAGAATCTTAATCCCAGCTTTTTATTGAATTGAAATTCCAGCATCTGCCACGGTGAGATTCAAACCCGGGTCCTTTCAACATCATCTGGGTCTCTAGATTAAGATTCTAATGGCAATATCACTAGGCCATCACTTCCCCACAAGCTCCAGTGTGAAAGAGAATTCCAAACACTAACCACCCGCATCTCAGTCTCAAATGGGAGAATCCAGCTTGCAGCCACTGATGTGGGAAGAGTCCATCTTGTTGTAGGGGTGATAGTCGGACGATATGCCACCACTTGCTCTAGTTTCAGGGAGACATCCTGTCAGGACCTACCCTGTCACCCCACCTCATAACCTTTTGTGTTTTAGTAATAAGACATAGCGGTGAAAATAGGCCGTTCAGCCCATTGAGTCTGCGCTGCCATTCAATGAGATCATGGCTGATCTGATAAGCCTCAACTCCATTTTTTTGCTGTTTCCATGTAGCTATTGATCCCCCCCTTACTGTTAGAAAAATCTATCACAAACCTGAATATATAGAAGGACCCAGCCTCAACAGCCCTCTGCAGCAAAGAATTCCACAGATTCACTAACCTCTGAAAAGAAATTCCTCCTCATCTCTGTCTTAAAATGTTCAACCCCTTATTCTGAGTTATAGAACATTACAGCGCAGTACAGGTCCTTCGGCCCTCGATGTTGTGCCAACCCGTGAAACCAATCTGAAGCCCACCTAAGCTACACTATTCCATTATCATCCATATGTTTATCCAATGACCATCTAAATGCCCTTAAAGTTGTCGAGTCCATTACTGTTGCTGGCAGGGCATTCTGTGCCCTTACTAGTCTCTGAGTAAACAACCTACCTCTGACGTATGTTCTATATCTATCGCCCCTCAATTTAAAGCTATGTTGCCTCGTGCTAGCCATCTCCATCTCACTGTCCATCCTATCTAATCCTATTATGTCCTAGATTCTCCCACAAGGGGAAACAACCTCCCCACATCTACCCTGTCCAGCCCCCTAAGAACCTTGTATCTTTCAATTAGGTCACCATTGTTGTTCTTTTAAACTCCAATGTGTGTAGGCTGAATCCACTCAACCTGTCCTTAGCTCTGCTCGAAATTGCCCATTAATTCATCAGTTCAGCACACAGGCATTCTTGGGATAATGGGACAATTATAGACGATAGCTACCAGGATGCAGTGCTGATGGACCTGGTCTATTTCACAGAGACTTCACCAGCATTGCCAGGGTTAGCAAACAGAAAATCTAGCTAGACTCCAGTTTGGGATCTTCTCCAAGTGATACCAGTTGAGGTTTGAGCCTGTCGACAGTCGGGCCACACAAGGAGAGAGGCCCATGTTTCCTAACATTCATTCAATTAACAGGGCCATGGTAAAATAAACTGTACCCAAACCCTCCATAACCTTGAGCAGGTTGACATTGCTGTCTGTGTCCTGATTCACTCCTCAACCCACTTCTCCCCGCCCCCCCCCCCCCCACCCCACCTCCCCTCCCCTGCAACACTCACTGACAGACATTGCCTCCCTGTTCATCAATATCCTACACAGGGCCATATTCCAAACAAGGCCATGCCCCACACTGAGCCACATCTTCAATCTCTGCAACCTCCTCCAGCCCTTCAAAACTCAAGGAACCTTGCATCCATCCAGCTCTGTCCTTTTTGCACAACCTCTACTTCCTTTGTCCCAAAATTAGTTGTAAATCCCTTATGTTGTGAAGAATATAAGCTTTGGGTCTTCTCCCAAACCCCCAAGCTCGCACTCTCTAATCCCTTGCATCCTTTAAAGATCTTCCTTAAAACAAGGTGTTCAGGGAGGTGTAGATTAGGTGGGTTATGGGGGGATGGGTCTGGGTGGGATGCTCTGAGGGTCGGTGTGGACTTGTTGGGCCAAAGGGCCTGTTTCCACACTGTAGGGATTCTGTGAACTATGTAACCCTAGCACCAGTGCTCCTGGTGGTCTTCATTTCTCCTTCACAGAACCTCATCATTTGTACCTTTCTTTTTCTATTCATTTTGTGGGATGTGGGCATCACTGGCTGGGCCAGCATTTCTTGCCCATCCCTAGTTGCCCTTGAGAAGGGGTGGAGAGCTGCCCTCGTGAACCGTTGCATTCGTCCTGCTGTGGGTTGACCCACAATGCTATTAGGGAGGGAATCCCAGGATTTTGACCCAGCGACAGTGAAGGAACGGTGATATATTTCTAAGTCAGAATGGTGGGTGACTTGGGGGGGAGCTTGAACGTGGTGGTGTTCCTTTACATAGCGGCACACGGGTGGGGTGCTTTCCTCCACAAAAGAGCAGGCTGTTGTTGTAGGGTGAGATTAACAGAGACAAAACAGTGGAGTCAGTTTGTCCGAATGACATTTGGCCGTACCTGTGTCTGCTCGTCGATTTCCTTTTTGATCCTGTCTCCGAGTACAATGAGGACAGAGATCGCCATCTGCACGTCCCCTTGCTCAGCGTAGAAGCACATCATGTCCCTCACAACGAGGTTGAAGTAATCAGTGGAAAAGCCATTCTCAAAGGGCAGCTGTGAGACGGAGACCAGGGAAATGCCCTCGGTCGGAGTCAGTGAGACCAGGTCCGCTTCGTTGCCACTGATGTGGGGCGAGTCCGTTTTGTCTTGGAAGTGATCGAGAGTTGTCGGGTGATCGAGGATTTCATGTCGCAGCGGGAAGCCTTCCTGTGGGAGGATAAACTCCGAGTCCTCTCCTGCGGGATGGAGGGGACAGTGGAGCAAAATGAGTTAACCTGGAAACACGCTCTCCTGTCATTAGGGGAAACTGCCTTTGTATCTTGGTACAAAGACCATTAGAATAGGATCCCTACAGTGAGGAAGCAGGCCATTCAGCCCAAGTTCCCACTGACCCCCCCAAAAAAAACATATTTTTCATGGCCAATCCACCTAAACTGCACAACTTTTTTGACTGTGGGAAGATACCCACGCAGACACAGAGAGAACATGCTGATTCCACACAGACAGATGTCCAATGCTAGAATTGAACCCAGGCCCCTGGCGCTGTGATGCAGCAATGTTAACCACTGAGGCACCGTGCCACCCGTTTACTTATCAACCTCCTTCAGAATCTGACAGAACCTGATGAGCTCGCTGGTCCCTGCTTTGTTTTACAGAGGTTGGATCAACCTTTCCTGATACTCAGTGAGTGTTGGAGCTGACGGTCACTCACCTGGAGCGTTCTCATGGTCGACTATGAAGAAGTCATCTTCATCACCTTCACCGTCACCGAACAGATAGTCTGCTGGGGCATCACTTCCCTCTGTCTCCTCATTCTCTGAAAGGAGGGCAAATACTGAGAGGCATCAATCAGAACTAAAAACATCCTATTGTAGCGCCTCAGTACCAGGGAGGGACACAAGAGTGTGATCAGGCCACACCACTCTGCAAGATCTCAGAACACAAGAGCTTGAGAGGAGTAGGCCATTTGGTCCTGTGAGCCTGTCCCACCATCTGAGTGGATCATGGCTGCTCTTCCCTGCTTGGCCACCCATGACCCTGACTTCCTTGTCAGTGATATTTTTCTTTCTATTGACCTGTGGGATATGGGTGTTGCTGGGTGGGCCAGCATTTATTTCCTGCCCCTAGTTGCCCCTGGAGAAGGTGGTGGTAAGCTGCCTTCTTGAACCGCTGTAGTGCATGGTGCTGGACGTAGACCCACAATGCCCTGAGGAAGGGAATTCTGTGTAAACCCAGCCTTGAATACAATTAGCAACAGAGCCTCCCCTGCCCTGTGGGGAGAGAGAAAACCCACAAGCTAATGACCTTCGGGGTCACAGAAATCTGATTCCTTATCCCCCACAGAAATGGATTCTTCAAGACTTATTCTTACTAGATTTCCAGCAAGTGAAAGTTTACAAAGGTTGAGGATCTCAAGGTTAATAAAAGGGACTGAGGATTAATCAGCCCCAATCTATTTGAACAATGGAGTGAGTCCATTGTGAATGGCCTATTGCCATTCTTAGAAACCACTAGCCATCCACATTAACTTCTCCTGCTATCGTAACAATCACAGGCACAGGTCTCCTGCTGACCCCCACCAACAGGAGGTGATGGCCTGGGGCTATTATTGCTGGACTGTTAATCCAGAGACCCAGCTAATGTTCTGGACTGGGTTCACATCCCGTCATGCCAGATGGCGGAATTTGACTTCAATAACAATCTAGAATTGAGAGTCAAACGATGAACATGAATCCATTGCCAATTGTTGGAAAAATGTGTCTGGTTCATTAGTGTCCTTTAGTGTTAGAAACTTCCAAACTTACCTAAAATAAAAACCAAAAGAACTGCAGATGCTGTGAATCAGGAACCCTTATGAGGAAGGGTCACTGGACCTGAAACGTTATCTCTGTTTCTTCCTTCACAAATGCTGCCAGACCTGCTGAGCTTTTCCAGCATCTTTGTTTTTGCACCATCCCTACCTAGTCTACACGTGACTCCAGACCCACAGCAGTGTGACTCTCAACAGCCCTCTGAGCAGTTAGAGTTGGGCGATAAATGTTAGTCCAGCCCTCATTCATGAATGAGTTCTATTAGTTTTAAAATAGTTTCGGAAAAGGATAGGCTGGATCTAAGAGTTAAAGTTCTAAATTGGAGGAAGGCCAATTTTGACGGTATTAGGCAAGAACTTTCAAAAATTGTTAGGAGGTAGATGTTGCAGGTAAAGGAACGGCTGGAAAATGGGCAACGTTCAAAAACGAGATAACGAGAATCCAGAGACAGTCTGATCCTGTTAGGGTAAAGAGAAGGCTGGTAGGTGTAGGGAATGCTGGATGACTAAAGAAATTCTAGAGAGAAAACTAGAGAAATAAATAGCATCTTGAAAAATGTCCATCTTATGGAGGAGGAGATGCTGATTGTCTTAAAATGCGTAAAAGTGAATAAATCCTTGGGACCTGATCAGGTGTGCCCTAGAACTTGGTGGAAAGCTCAGGAAGTGATTGCTGGGCCCCTTACTGAGATATTTGTCAGGTGAGGTGCTGGAAGACCTGGAGGTTGGCTAAAGACCCAGATATCCTAAATTATCTAGTCCCATTTGCCAGCATTTGGCCGATGTCCCTCTAAAACCTTCTTATGCATATACCCATCCTGATGCCTTTTAAATGTTGTCACTGTACCAGCCTCCACCACTTCCTCTGGCAGCTCATTCCAAACACACACCACCCTCTGTGTGAAAAAGTTGTCCCTTAGGTCCCTTTTAAACCTTTCCCCTCTCACTTTTAACCTATGCTGTCTAGCTTTGGACTCCCCTACCCTGGGGAAATGACCTTGATTATTCACCCCATCCATGCCTCTCATAATTTTATAAACCTCTGTAAGGTCACACCTCAGCCTCTGATCCTCCAGGGAAAATAGCCCCAGTCTATTCAGCATCTCCCTATAGCTCAAATCCTCCAACCCTGGCAACTTCCTTGTAAATCTTTTCTGAACCCTTTCAAGTTTCACAACATCCTTCCTATAGCAGGGAAACCAGAATTGCATGCAGTATTCCAAAAGTGGCCTAACCAATGTCCTGTACAACCTCCCAACTCCTGTACTCGTACTGGACTCAAAACATTTGCTCTGTTTCTCTCTCCACAGGTACTGCCAGACCTGCTGAGTTTGCTTGTTATAAAATATAGTGCCACCCATTTCACCATTCTATGAACATCAAGATGTTTTCACAATGTCTTATCTCTAAACAAAGATATAAACAGTAACATAGCCTGTTACTACATACAACCAGTTTACATCTCATTCACAAGAAACTAGTTTCTCCAATGACATGAGAGAGGGATGAATTTCAGGGCATGGACCTTTTGCAATAAACACAGGCTAAGGGAGAAATATTGAGCTCAAAGAATTGTTAAGGCTGAAATATAGTCTTCTTTATTTCTGTAGAGTTTAGGAAGCTGAGAGACGTTGTTATGGAACTGGATTGATTAGATGCAGGGAGGTTTACCCCTGGTTAGGGAGTCTAGAACCACAGGATACAGTCTCAGGATACAGGGTATGCCATTTAGAACTGAGATGAAGAAACATTTCTTCTCTCAGAGGGTGGTCAACCTGTGGAATTCTCTACCCACAGAAAGCTGGGGCACTGAATATATTCAAGAAAGATTGATAAAAGTTTAGATTTTAAAGTCATTGAGGGAAGGGGTGAAGGGCAAGTGGGGAATGTGGCATTTAGGATAGCAATGATCATACTGAATGGGGGAGCAGAGTAAAGTTGCGAAGAATGAAGAGGAT
Source organism: Stegostoma tigrinum (assembly GCF_030684315.1). Classification (NCBI taxonomy): domain Eukaryota; kingdom Metazoa; phylum Chordata; class Chondrichthyes; order Orectolobiformes; family Stegostomatidae; genus Stegostoma; species Stegostoma tigrinum. The sequence goes on from NC_081391.1 coordinate 6,474,983, forward strand.
CTCATCGAAACCTATAAAACTCTAACAGGGATAAACAGACTAAACACAGGAAAGATGGTGTGGATGACTGGGGAGTCCAGAACCAGGGGTTAAGCCTAAAGATATAGGGTAGGCCATTTAGGACTGAAATGAGGAGAAATGTCTTTATCCAGACAATGTGGAATTCTCTGCAATGGAAAGCAGCCAAAGCCAAAATATCAAATGTTTTCAAGAAGGAGTTAGATCTAGTTCTTAGGGCTAAAGGGGTCAAAGGGTGTGGGGGGAGAAAGCAGGAACAGGGGACTGAGTTGGATGATCAGCCATGATCATATTGAATGGCGGAACAGGCTGAAAGGCCTACTCTTGACCCTATTTTATGTGTCTATATGTTTCTATTACGCCAGCCACTTCCCCCTTTCAACTGCAATCCCTAGAATCACCCTCCCTTGATTATTCACCTGCCCCAGGGTCCCCTGTTGACCCTTGGAATAGGTGCAGTGATAGAAGTGGCCAACACCTCCCAGCGGTGCTGGTGAGCAATGGAGAGCTGCCAGTCTCCAGCAGCTCCCCCACCCACAGTGTCCCAGATCCCACCACCTTTTAAATGCTCATTCCGGTGAACCTTCTCAAAAAGGGGTGAATCAGGGCCCTTGCCAGCTCTGAGCCAGTAGGCAAACACCCACATCATCTTAAAGTCTTGGGGACACCATCTGCACAGCTCGTCCATAAAATCCCTGTGTGTGAAACCAACATTATTCTGTCTGCTCCTTTGGGCTATTTAGGATTAATGTGTCACCAAGAACGAATGAGGTGCTTTATCAGGCAAATTAATGTCTTATGCTTTGCTGTAAAAGCTCAGAGAACTCAGCAAAACATGTGCCCCACTCCACTCCATTTACTTGTTAGAAAGACAGAGATTTTGAAACAAGCAGAAATCGTTGAAATACAATTTGTTGGTATTCTAAGAGATTTGGGTCTCGTTACACACAAGTGACAGAAATGTGTAGTTGCAGCAAACAATGCACATTGCTGGCTTTGTTGTGTTTCTTTCAGCGATTTGGAGTGTGAGAGTAAAGAGGTCTTGCTACAGTAAGAGAGGGCTTCAGTAGTCTTCCTGTCCTAAGGAAGGAGATGTTTGGAGGTGCAAAAGAGGGTCACTTGCTTCATTCCAGGGAGAGCTTTTCCTCTGAGAAGAGAATCGAGCAGAATGGACCGTTTTCTCAGAGGTTGATGAGAGTTGGTCTCATCGCATTATATAATATTCAAAGAGATCTTGACAAACCAAGGGCAACAGTGCTTGGAGATAGAATCTAGAACACAAAGCCATCATGGGAGATGGTGGTGTGGTGGTAAATTTGCCATCATTAATAACCCAGGGGCACAGTTAATATACTGGGAACACAAGTTCAAATCCCAACATGACAGCTGCTGGAATTTAAATTCAGTTTCTCAAATGTGAAGGGTTTGGTTCAGGGATGGTGACCGTAAAACCATTATTACAGGCCAGAAAAGCCCAATCAGCTTCACCAAGGGCCCTTTATGGAAGAAGATCTGCCATCCTTACCTGGTCTGATACACTCCAGGCTCACAGCAATGTAGCGCACTCTGAAATATGGGCCACTCAGTTCAAGGGCAATTAGGGCTGGCCAACAAATACCAGCCTAGTCAATGAGCTTATAAAAGGGCTGATCAGTTAGGCCTCAGAATGAGGGGGTATTTCTTCACCCAGATGATGGCAAAACTTCAGAGTTCTCTCTCCCAGAAGCTGTCCGACCGCGAGTGTATTTGAGATGGAAATATTTTTGAACAATGAAGTTATTGAGCGATATGGGGACTGGCCAGGAAGGTGGGATTGAGGTGGAAGAATACCCACAGAGGTTGAAGCAGGCCCAACGGATCAGATAGATGACTCCTCCTGTTACCTGTCAGGTTGCAGCGAATAAAAAAAATGATAAAAGGTTACCTTCGTTTGTCTGCAGCGAGGTGACTGTCGAATCCAGAGGGAGACTGTCCTGTCGGTTCTCCATTCGGCTTCGCTCCAGTTTGGCTTCACCTCCCAACACAGCTGTACTGTCCTTCAACGTAAAGCTGCAGGGTCAGGGCATGTGAGGGGTTTGGGGTCGGGGGGTGAGAGAGAAAACAACAAGAGAATCCATTACAAACCAAAGCAACGCACTGCCCAGCAGCTGGTGATAAAACATGGACAGGATCAGTGAAGTGGGAACGGTAGTGGGAGAATCCTCACATCCAGTGTCCAAATCCTACCCAAGCTGATAGGAGCGGAAGGCCCCTTTCAAAATATCTCAAACATTTCACTCGTTGAATCCCTTGCTGAAGGGATCTTACTTGGTCCTGCTGTTCCAAGACTGCATTCCCTCATACAGAGCGACAGTATAACTCAGTTAGACATGTCAGCTGAGGGAGGAGTGTTGGCTGAGAGATAGAGCTCCCACGTCTATAATGGCTCTAACCTGAACCACCAGAAAGGCAGGTCTAGGGTGAACATTCCACTTGGCGAACACAGTACTGGATGATAACATGGCACTCCCTCAACACCACAGGGTCCTGATTATGGATTTGTACAAGAAGTAACGCAGCTGGAACCCATTCGACCGAGTATATCTCTCCCTGCTGTCTGACTGTGTAAGGCGCTGAAAGGGTTAACACTGAGGAGTGCCTTAAGCACCACCCACTGCAATGATGTGATCTATTTGTGGGCAGACCAGCTTATAGTCTGAAAGGAGTGAGAGTTCCTCATTGCCTTTATAACAGTGTCGATCATACCATATGCCCAGGCTAATGCTCTGGGGACATGGGTTTGAATCTCACTATGACAGCTGCCAAACTTTGAATCAGTAGGAATCTTTAATTAAAAACTACGCTCATGGAGATCTCAGAATCGATCATTGTAAAAAAACTCCTATCTGGTTCACTTATGTCATTTCGGGAAGGGAATCAGCCATGCTCACCTGGTCTGTTCTGACTCCAGACCCACAGCAATTAGATTGACTCTTAATTGTCTTAACAAGCCACTCAGTTCAAATGTAATTAGGGATGGCAGCAAATGCTGGTCTTGCCACATCCTATGAATTTTTTTTTATATGAAGGATGTAATTCTCGACCAGTTGAGAACACGTAAAAAACAATCTCTCGTTCATGACAAGAGATTCTTCCAGTTAGACCAGGAAGTGACATTTCTCTCCTGTGCTAGACCCAGCGGACCCTGTCATTTCCTTCACATAATCACAGAATCATTCAGCACGGAAACAGACCCTTCGGTCCAACCAATCCATGTTCACTATAATCCCAAAATCAACTAATCCCACCTGCCTACTCCTGCCCCCTCTCCTTCCAAACCTTTCCCATTTGTGTACCTATCCAAATGTCTTTGAAATGTTGTAAACGTACCTACATCCACCACTTTCTCTAGAAGTTCATTCCAAATGCGAACCACCCTCTGTGTAAAAAATTTGCCCCCACGTCATTTCTTAATGTCTCTCTTCTCACCTTAAAAATGTGCCCCCTAGTCTTGAAATCCCCCATCCTAGGGAAAAGACACGTACCACTAACCCTATCTATGCCCCTCATTATTTTATAAACTTCTGTAAGGTCACCCCTCAACCTCCTCAGCTCCACTGAAAGAAGCCCCAGCCTATCGCAGCCTTTTTTTGGAAGTGAAAGAGCATGGTGGTTGTATGTAACACAGTGTGGAGCTGGATGAACACATCAGGCCAGGCAGCATCAGAGGAGCAGGAAAGCTGATGTTTCGGGTCTGGACCCTTCTTCAGCAATGGGGGAGGGGAAGGAGGTCTGAAATAATTAAGGAGGAGGAGCCGATGGTAGAAGGCGGATAGAGGAGCAGATAGGTGGAGAGAAGACAGACAGTTCAAGGAGGCGGGAATGAAGCCAGTAAAAGTGAGTGTAGGTAGGGTGTTGGGATGGGGGTTGGTCAGTGAGATGTGGGGAGTGGATAGGTGGGAGAAAAGATAGAAAGGTCAAGGAGGCGGGGACGAGATGAACTGGTTTTGGGATGCAGTGGGGGGGAGGGGACATTTTGAAGCTGGTGAAGTCCACATTGATACCATTGGGCTACAGGGTTCCCAAGTGGAATATGAGTTGCCGTTCCTCCAGCCGTCAGGTGGCATCGTTGTGGCACTGCAGGAGGCCCAGGATGGACACGTCATCCAAGGAGTGGGAGGGGGAGTTGAAGCGGTTCGCAACTGGGAGGTGTTGTCGTTTGTCACGAATTGAGCGTAGATGTTCCACAAAGTGGTCCTGCACCTCAGCCCTCACACCCCCTCCCCGCAATAACAACAAAGACAGAATCCCCCTTGTCCTCATATATTACTCCATTAACCTCCAGAAGCAATGCCTCATTCTCCACCACTTCCACCACCTGCAATCTGACCCCACTCTCAAGGATATATGTCCCTCCCCACCCTTATCTGCCTTCTGGGGGGAGTGCTCTCTCCGTCACTCCCTCATCTGCTCTATGCTCCCCACTTCAACCACAGGAAGTGCTACACCTGCCCCTACACCTCCCCCCCTCACCCCACCTGTACATCTGCTAATGTGGTATACTGTATCCGCCTTTCCCAATGCGGCCGCCTCTACATCGGGGAAACCAAGAGGCTTGGAGACTGCCTTGTGGAACACCTACGCTTGGTTCGTGACAAATGACAACACCTCCCAGTTGCGAACCACTTCAACTCCCCCTCCCACTCCTTGGATGACATGTCCATCCTGGGCCTCCTGCAGTGCCACATCGAAGCCAGCTGAAGAACAGCAACTCATATGCTGTCCGGGAACCCTGCAACCCAATGGTCTCAATGTGGACTTCGCAAGCTTCAAAATCTCCCCAGCCCCAACCGTATCCCAAAACCAGCCCAGCTCGTCCCCGCCTCCTTGACCTGTGACTCTTTTCTCCCACCTATCCACTCCTCCCACCTCACTGACCAACCCCCACCCCAACTCCCCACCTACACTCCATCCCCGCCTCTTTGACCTGTCTGTCTCCTCTCCACCTATCTGCTCCTCTACCACCTTCTATCATCTGCATCTCCCACTCTATTTATTTCAGAGCCCCCTTCCCCTCCCCCATTTTCTGAAGAAGAGTCTAGGCCCGAAACGTCAGCCTTCCTGCTCCTCTGATGCTGCTTGGCCTGCTGTGTTCATCCAGCTCTACACCTTGTTATCTCGGATTCTCCAATATCTGCAGTTCCTACTATCTCTGGTGGTTGTAAACCTTGCCCATCGAATCAGTGTTGCTTTGATGCACACACATTACCAGTTCTACAAAACCAACCACTTCTGTTACTTATCCAGTTCACTTTTGATTTGCTACTGACCTCCCTCCCCACCACCCTTTCCTTCAGCTGCTGCATCTCCAACTGCAGTCACTTGTTGTCTACAGACAAATATTTCCTGGAAATATAGTGCGCAGTTCAAGAAGGCAGCTCAGTACCACCTTCTCAAGGGCAATTAGGGACGGGCAATAAATTTTGGCTGGCCAGCAATGCCCACATCCCACAAGGGAATAAATAAAACATATATACCATACAGGGCGTGCGACTGAAGTAAACCTTCGGATGGTGGCATTGCATTGAGGAGCATTTGAAGAAACCAGGCCTGTATTCTCTAGGCTTTCAAAGAGTGAGGTACGATCTGGTAAGAAATCTGTAAATTTCATCAAGGCATGACCAGGTGGTTAGAGATAGGATATTTCCCCAGGTTGGTGATTCTAGAGTTAGGGGGCATGATCTTATGAAAAACGGCAGGCCATTTAAGACTGCAATGAGGAGTCTCTTCACTTAAATTAGGGATTGTTTCAAATCTGTGCTCACCATCATTAAGCAAGTTTGAGACAGAAATTGATAGATTTCTGGATACGAACATTATGAGGGGATATAGAGATAGTGAGATGATGCAGGAAAATGGCACTGAGGCAGAATTTCTTTAAGTTTCTTTCAGGGATGTGAGTGTTAGTGACAAAGGCTGGCACGTATTACCCATTTCTAAATGCTCCAGAACTGAGTGGCTCGCTTTGGCCATTTCAGAGGGCAGTTAAGAGTCACCCACATTGCTGTGGGTCTGAAGTCACATCTAGGCCAGACTAGGTAAGGATGGTAGATTTCCTTCTCTAAAGGACATTTTTATAGCAATGATAGCCTCGCGATCACCGAGGCTAGATTTCAATTCTGGATTAATTGACGTGAAGCTAACTTCAAATTACAGATTTAAAGGTCGACCCCCTGAGATCAACTATGATCTAATTCAGTGGCAGAGTGAGTTCAATGGGCACTTCAGCTCCGATATTCCCACATTCCTCACGTCACCATCCTGGTCCAGATGGAAGGTTCCTCCTATCAGTTTCTGTGCCAAGTGGAACACATCTGGGCAGTTTTAATCCTCAGGACCTGAACCTACAGAATGAGATCATGGCAGACAGGGACAGTAATTCCCTAACCATAACCCTTACCCTCCCTCGTCTGAGTTTCCATAGGAACACTGGGGAGAAACAGTACTTTCCCCACCCCATTTACAGTAAAAATATCAGCTGTTTAGAATCTGGTGCATACTGGCTATTACAAAGAACAAAGAACAAAGAAACCTACAGGATAGGAACGGGCCCTTCGGCCCTCCAAGCCTGCGCCGAACAAGATCCTCTGTCTCACCTGTCATCTATTTTCTAACGGTCTGTGTCCATTTGCTCCCCGCCCATCCATGTACCTGTCCAAATATATCTTAAAAGACGCTAACGTGTCTGAGTCTACCACCTCCGCTGGCAATGCGTTCCAGGCACCCACCACCCTCTGTGTAAAGAACTTTCCACGCATAGCTCCCTTAAACTTTCCTCCTCTCACTTTGAACTCCTGACCCCTAGTAATTGAGTCCCCCACTCTGGGAAAAAGCTTCTTGCTATCCACCCTGTCTATACCCCTCATGATTTTGTAGACCTCAATCAGGTTCCCCCCTCAATCTCCGTCTTTCTAATGAAAATAATCCTAATCTACTCAACCTCTCTTCATAGCTAGCACCCTCCATACCTGGCAACATCCTGGTGAACCTCCTCTGCACCCTCTCCAAAGCATCCACATCCTTTTGGTAATGTGGCGACCAGAACTGTACACAGTACTCCAAATGTGGCCGAACCAAAGTCCTATACAAATGCAACATGACCTGCCAACTCTTGTACTCAATACCCCGTCCAATGAAGGAAAGCATGCCATATGCCTCCTAGACCACCCTATTGACCTGCGTTGTCACCTTCAGGGAACAATGGACCTGAACACCCAGATCTCTCTGTTCATCAATTTTCCCCAAGACTTTTCCATTTACTGTATAGTTCGCCCTTGAATTTGATCTTCCAAAATGCATCACCTCGCGTTTGCCTGGATTGAACTCCATCTGCCATTTATCTGCCCAACTCTCCAGTCTATCTATATTCTGCTTTAATCTCTGACAGTCCCCTTCACTATCAGCTACTCCACCAATCTTAGTGTCATCAGCAAACTTGCTGATCAGACCATCTACACCTTCCTCCAGATCATTTACATATATCACAAACAATTACTTGGGCTTAAGCCTACCCCTCCTTGAGACAGAAGAATCAGAGATAGTCAAATTATTCCAATGAATCTGGCATTTATAAACCTTTTGTGACCTCAGGACCTGCCAAAAGCCCTGTACAGCCAATGAAGTACCTTTGAAGTATCATTGATATAACGTAGGGAAAGGAGCTGTTGATTTGCTTGTAGAAAGCTCCCACAAGAGTATAGTATGATAAACAACCTGACCATTTGCTTTAGCGATGTTGTGTGGGATAAATATTTGGCTGGAGACCAGGGAGAACACACTGGCTGTTGAACTATGTGAGGGCTCAGAAGCAGATTCCTGCCAAAGGGGTTATCTGATAGACTGATCCACACCTCGGGCTACAAAAACAGAAGTTGCTGGAAAAGCTCAGCAGGTCTGGCAGCATCTGTGAAGAAAAGAAAATGGAGTTAACGTTTCGGGTCTGGTGACCCTCCCTCAGAGCTCTCGAGTTACTTAACTGAGGACTAGCAAATAATGCACGACTCATGGCTATTCGTCAGTGAAAACACCAACATCGATAAGGCAAAGTATTGTCTGAATAATTCTGTTCTGAAGAAGTATCGCTAGATCCGAAACATTAATTCTGCTTTTTCTTCACAGATGCTGCCAGATCTGCTGAGTTTTTCCTACAATTTCTGTTTTTGTTAGCATTTGAATAACCATCGATTCACCAACATGGGAAACGCCTTGTCCAAGGGAATAATGACAAGATTCAATCAAAAGTAAAATACTGAGGATGTTGGAAATCTGAAACAAACATGCAGAAACTCAACAGGTCTAGCAGCATTTGTGGTTCGAGGAACAGAGTTGACTCTTCCTCAATTCTGAAGAAGAGCTACACCAGACTCAAAATGTTAACTCGGTTTCTGTCTTCACAGATGCTGCCATTTCCCCTCATCCCTGGTCTGGAAGGTTGGCCCCATTTTAAAATAGTGACCCTGGGTTCCAGGATAACAAGGGGTAGAGCTGGATGAACATAGCAGGCCAAGCAGCATCTTAGGGGCAGGAAAGCTGATGTTTCAGGCCTGGACTCTTCTTCAGAAGGGCCTAGGCCCGAAATATCAGCCTTCGTGCTGTGCTCATCCAGCTCTACACCTTGTTATCTCGGATTCTCCAGTATCTGCAGTTCCTACTATCTCTCACTCTGGGTTCCAAACTGCTGAGGTATCATCATCTCTATGTCCACTTGGCACAGCATCTTGTAAATTCAACTAGATCTCCTCTCAATCTCTCAACTTGAGTGAGTATACATTAGAATATAAGGAACTGAAGCAGATGTAGGTATCTGGCCTGTTGAGCCTGCTCTGCCATTCAATAAGATCATGGCTGACCTTTCTCGTGGACTCAGTCCACTTACCCACCTGCTCACCTTAACCCTTAATTCCATCACTGTTCCTTAAAAACATGCAATTACTTCATTGGGCAGGGAGTTCCATAGAATCACAACCCTCTGGGTGAAGAAGTTCCGCCTCAGCTCAGTCCTAAATCTGCTCCCCACCCCCCCCACCCCCACCCCCCGTCCCTGCCCTCACTTCGAGGCTATGGCTCTTAGCCCCTAGTAAAGTCTGAACTGATTAGTCTCTCTTCATCACCTAAAACGCTCCTCTTTGGAATTCATCCTTTTCATTTATTCATTCATGGCATTTGGGCAATGCTGGCTAAGCAGCATTTATTGCCCAGGGGGCAATTAAGAGTTAACCACATTGCTGTGGGTCTGGAGTCACATGTAGGCCAGGCCAGGTAAGGATGGCAGTTTCCTTCCCTAAAGGGCATTAGTGAACCAGATGGGTTTTTCTTGACATTCAGCAATGCTTACAAGGTTATCATTAGATTATCAATTTCAGACAATCATTGAATTTAAATTCCACCATCTGCCACAGCAGGATTCAAACCTGGGCCCCCAGAACATTCCCTGGGTCTCTGCAGTCCAGAAATAATACCTCTGGGCCATCACATCCCCATTATAAATAGATTCCCATTCTCCCTACCGACTAGGTAGCAAATCTAATGAACATTTTCTGAAATGCCTCCATAGTTGAATGTCGTCTACGATAAAGGTCATGCCAGAAGCTGTACTGTTCCCTTCAGGCACACTGTACCTGCTGAGGGGGTGGGGGTGGTCACTGTACCCGCTGAGGGGGTGGGGGTGGTCACTGTACCCGCCGAGGGGGAGGGGGGGAGTCACTGTACCTGCTGAGGGGGAGGGGGTGGCCACTGTACTCGCTGAGGGGGAGGGGTGGACACTGTACCCGCTGGGGGGGTCACTGTACCTGCTGAGGGTGTGGGGATGGTCACTGTACCCACTGAGGGGGTGGGGGGGTTATGGAGAGGGCACTGTACCTGCTGAAGTGGGGGGGTAATGGAAAGGGCACTGTACCTACTGAAGTGGGGGGGGCAATGGAGAGGGCACTGTACCCACTGAGGGGGTGGGGGTGGTCACTGTACCCGCTGAGGGGGTGGGGGATGGTCGCTGTACCTGCTGAGGGGGTGGGGGTGGTCGCTGTACCTGCTGAGGGGTGTGAGGGGGGCCCCTGCCTTCCCTGACCCTGGCAACATGTTGCTGGTCGCCCCTGTTCCTGTGTAAATGATCTTCAGCATCCTCCAGATCTGCGCCACTTGGTGGCGGTTGAGTTGCCTGGCGACGGCAGCATTACGGTCACACAGCTCGGGCAGGGGCCCTCCGCTCAGGCTGTATCGGGCTGCTGTCTCAGCGAACCAGTCCATGGAGGCAGCGCCAGGCTGCGTCTCGAAGAGGCTGAGGGCACTCGACACATTGGTGAACTGCTCGGTGGGGTCTGGCCGCCGGGTAAAGAAGAATGGGTATCGACGGTCGGCGGACAGGGCCTTGCGGTGGCTCTCGGCCGAGCACAGTCCCTCCTTGACGGCAAATGCCACGTCCCCGAACAGGCCAAAGCACAGGCCCTCGGGCACTGCCTGGCCTGCTGGCCGCTGGGCATCCTTGAAGAAATGGTGGTAGAGGGTGCTGTCCTTTGAACCGGACAGAAGGAAGTGGGGGTCGTGGTTATGGCGCCAGGCAATGCCAGTGGTGACGTCTCGGTGCTCCTCAAACATAGCAAAAGGAATGTAAGGCCTACGGACATCCCATATGTAGATGTTGTGGTCCACCATCATGGAGCAGGTGGCAATGTGGTATCTCCTGTCTGGGCGCCAAAGCACATGTGCCACGGAGGCAATGGTCTGCACGCAGTACATCTCCCTGGGCTTGTAACCAGTCAGGTCCCACACTTTGACCATCTTGTCCCGTCCTCCAGTCACGAGGCAGCCTCTGCACAAGAAACAGAAAGAGGTGAAGGCTGGCACCAACCCACAAGGACCAGGCTGGAGACCTTGATCTGCATCCGCTGCACCAACTCAATACATTACCGCCCCTGGCACAGGGACCTCCCCACCACCTCCTGGGGTTGTAAGCCAGTGGAGACAACTCTGGTTTCAATACCAAGCTTCGAGGAGTGACAAAATGTGAGGGTGATGCCACCTGATCGCAGTGGGGTGTAGAGAGGCAGATGGAATTGGATCGAGAGAGATATGTGCAAGGTGGAGGAGGGAGAGAGAGGCCAAGATGACGTGGTGGCTCCATTCTACAGAGTTGGCAGGGACAGAAGGGCCTGGCTGTTCATGGACTTTGGTCTTTCAAAGGTGGTAGGATACATTGAGGGAGTCGTAAAAGAAGTATGTAGAACACTGAGCACCAAATACAAAAACAACTAGATTATGCTAAACCTTTATAAAGCTCTGGGTAGGCCCCAGTGAGAGAATTGTGCCCTGAACTGGTCACATTTTAGGAAGGATGTGAGGGTTCCTGAGAGGTTAGATGTATCAGAATGGTTCCAGAGATGAGGGATTTTAGCTACGAGTTAGGGTGGAAACAATGGGACTGTTTTCCCGGGAACATCGGAGACCAAGGGGAAGTTCAGCGGAGGTGAACAATGTCAGGTCTCACTAAGGTAGATGAAGAAAAGCTGGCCCCGTTCACTGATGGTGCATGGATAGAACTGGGGAGGGGACACAGATTTAAGGTTTTGGAGAGAGATGTGGGGGTCAGATGGGAGGAAACATGTTTTCATGTAGAAAATGGTGATGATCTGGAACTTGGAGCCCACTAGACGCTGGAGTGGAGATGATGAATAATGTTTCATCTAGAAAGGAAATGGCGGACTTTTAGAGGAAGACGGTCACAGATGAGGCATGGAACTGAGTGAACTGGTGCTCAGGGAGTTAGCGAGGACCCGATGGGCCAAACAGCCTCTTTCAGTGCGGTAATTGACTCAATATAACTAACTGAATGAAAGACATCACTATTCCTTCAGTATTGGGTCAAAACTCTGGAAGTGGGTCTCCCTGCACCACACGGAGTGGAGCAGCCCACTTGGAGGGCAACTGGGCAATAAATGATGGCCCAGCCATTGATGCCCATATGCCCTGAATTAAGGTAATGGAGTGGCACGTTGTGAGGATGTAGTCTCGAGTACACACGCACATATATGTACCCTATCGCACTTTCACACGCCCATGTACAAACACAGCGCGTGCTGTGCACACTGCTCCGGGCTCGCTCCTACCTGTCATCCGGGTGCCAGTCACAAGAGAAGACGGGTCCGTTGTGAGCCGTGAACATCCTCTCGCATCGGTCTGGTCTCCGCATGTCCCACAGCTGCACGTTCCCATTCTCAAAGGTCGCAGCGAAGGTGAAGAAATCGCGGGCGCTGAAGTGGACATTGCGCACGCTCTCAGACTGACCTGCAGGAGGCAGTGCAGCACAGTAACATTACAAAGAAGTTCCGGCCTAACAGACAGGACCAGAGTTATACCTTCTGTCAACAACAGGAACGTGGGTGATGTGCCTATGAAATGGGGTCACCGTTGTGATATGGCCAATTTGTGCACAGCAAGCTCCCACAAATAGCACTTTGACAGTCACCACATCATCTGGTTTTAGTGACCAATGAACATTGGCCAGGGTCCCTTGAAGAAAGTTCCCTTGCCCCTGAGATCTTTCTCATTGACCTCAGACAGCAGAGAGTGTGAAAGACAGCACCTCCAACAGGGCTCTGTTGGTATTGCACTGACGATTGGTACAGCCTCCAGAGAGCTCACAAGTATAAACTAAAGAGTCATTTTGATTTATTCGACACTGCCCTTCCTCACTGTTGCTTTTCAGAAGCGTTTTGGGAGAGGTGGTGAAGAGAAATGGGGAGAATTTTTCAGAGCTTGGAGCACGGTCAAAAGATGGGGGGAGAAGTGATTGAAGAAGAGGAGGCTAAAGATGGTGGAACGTAGTGTTTTCAGATGGCAAGAGGGCTGGAGACAATTAGAGATAGGGTATTGAACAAAAGGGAAAGAATCAAGTCCTTCCTCAGAACAAGAGTTAGGGTAGGTTAATGAACACAACGAGTGAGGGGCAAAGGGAGCTTGGTTGAAGGGTCTAGGCCCGAAACATCAACCTTCCTGCTCCTCTGATGCTGCTTGGCCTGCTGTGTTCATCCAGCTCCACACCTTGTTGTCTCAGATTCTCCAGCATCTGCAGTTCCTACTTTATCTCTGGTACAAGAGTGACTGGGTGAGCTTTAGAGAAACAGTCCAGACAAGATAGCAGTAGAAGAGCAGGGTCTGGAGCTGGCACAGGCTTGGGCGAGGGTCCCAGCAGCCGACCATGCTGGGCACAGGAATATGCCACAGTGACTGTTCCTCCAGGAAGGTTAGGAGCCCAACCCAGGAGGTCAGACAAGAATCTGAGATTTTAAACAGTCAGCTTTAGGAATAATTGGCATGGGAACCGGAGTAGGGGAGAGCAGGGCAAAGTGGTAACAGCCCTGGACTAGCATTCCAGGTTAATGTTCTGGGGACATGGGTTCGAATCTCATTACGGTGGATGGAGTTTAGAATCAATTGGATTAATAAAATCTGGTATTGTGAGCTAGTCTCAGTGGCAGTGACCATTCTTAGGTTCACCCATGTCCTTTAGGGCCATCCTTGCCCGCTCTGCATGTGACTCCAGACTCAAAAATGATATGGTTGGCTTGTAATCACCATCTGAAATAGCCTGGCAAGCCATTCAGTTCAAGGGGCAATTAGGGATGGACTGGCACATACATCCCATGGAAGGAAGAAGGGGGATTTAAAACAAGAATGAACTTTGTGGTGGGCCAAGGACAATGGCCAATTATGAATCCTACATTTCTGCAAATATGGAGTACTCTCAGTAACTCCTCAGCAGCACGTCCATAAAAATAGGGACAGAATTAGGCCATTCAGCCCATCTCATCTGCTCCGCCATATGGTTCTCAATCTGATTCTTCTGCCTTTTCCCCATAACCCTTGATCTCCTTACTACAGGTAGTTCTCCTATTATGGGATAGTTGCGTTCTTGCATGACCTTGCACTGTAGAAAACCGAAGCAGAAAATTGCGTAATGGGGAAATCGCCAGAGGAAAGACATTATACCTGTACAACAGAAAGTTTGCATTGGCCAAACAGTGTCCACTATTTATCAGTCACGTTACAGCCTATTTGTGCTAATGAAACATGCATTATACTAAAACTACCTGTAATCAAGAACCTATCTATCTCTGTCATGAAGATATTCAATGACAAGGCCTCCACAGTCTTCTGTAGCAATGAGTTCCACAGATTCCCCACCCTCTGGCTGAAGACTTTTTTTTCTCCATCATTCATTCGCAGGATGTGGGCATCTCTGGCTGGGCCAGAAGCATTGGCCATCCCTAACTGCCCAGAGGACAGTTGATAGTCAAGCACATTGCTGTGGGTCTGGAGTCACATGTAGGCCAGACCAGGTGAAAATGGAAGATTTCCTTCCCTGGCGGACATTGGTGAGCCAGGTGGGTTTTTATGACAATCAACAAAGGTTTCACGGTCATCAGTAGATTCTTAGTTCTAGACTTTTCTTTTAATTTGGATAAGTATGTGAATAAAAAAATCTTAGGAGGGATACGGGCCAAGCACAGGTAGGTGGGACTAGTTTATTTTGGAATAATGGATTGGTTGGACTGAAGGGTCTGTTTCCGTGCTGTATGATTCGATGATGGTGCCTCTAATTGGATTCAAATTCCTCCATCTGCCATGGTGGAGTTTGAATTCCTCCTCACCTCAGTTCTAAAGGGTCGTCCCTTCACCCTGAGGCTGTGGGCCCAGGGTCCCAGTCTCTTCTGCTGGTGCAGACGTTGTCTCTGCATCCACTTTATCCAGGCCTCTCGGTACCCTGGGAGTTTCAGTCAGACCATCCCTCAACCTTCCAAACTCTATCGGGCTCAGTCAGGCGCCTACCTGAAAAGGTGCAGACGGACTCCTTCCTCCTCAAGTCGAAGCACTTCATGGAGCCGTCCTGGGATCCACTCAGGAGGATGTGTACCTCCACAGGATGGAAACACACCTTGTTGACTGTGCGCTTGTGCTCCATGAAGAGTTGGTCCTGCTTGTTGCGGGATTGTTTGCCCAGGTTCCAGGTCACCACTGCCCCATTGGTGGCGGCCGTGGCCAGCAGATTGTCTTCCGCCTGGTGCCAGGCCACGTCAGCACAGCTGAGGTTGAGCGAAGGCTTGCGGCCTACCCGCAGGTTGGCCTTCTCGCACAGCTGCTCCTCCTCGATGGCGTAGACCTTGAAGATGTTGCGCCCGGCCACTGCCACCTGGGAGCCGTCACGGCAGACACTGATGGCGTTGGCGGGCGCGTCCAGGCTGCAGGACATGGTGCGCCCCCCGACGACGCTGCCGCCCAAAGCCGTGGCCATTCTTGCCATGGTGCCGGCGAGGGGGGCAGCTCACTCGGCCACCCGTGGCGTCCTCCAGCCACCGAGCCTGACTGTCGTGGCCGACAGCTGACGGTCATTGGCATGCATTACCATGATAACCGGGGCTCTGCAGGAGGATCAAAACATGTGGGTAACAGTGGCTCAGAACAAAGAAGATTGCAACCTCCCCTTCCCCCATCCTCTCCCCTCCAAGCTTACCCACCCAGGAATCCAGAATAGTGGTCATCTTCAATTTATTCATTCATAGGATGAGGGCATCGCTGGCCAGGCAGCATTTATTGCCCATCCCTAAATGCCCAGAGGACAGTTCAGAGTCGACCACATTACTGTGGGTCTGGAGTCACATGTAGGCCAGACCAGGTAAGGATGACAGTTTCCTTCCCTAAAAGGATATTAGTGAACCAGATGGGTTTTTCCAACATTCAACAATGGATTCATGGCCATCATTAGACTCTTAATTCCAGATATTTTATTGAATTCAAATTCTGCCACGACAGCATTCGAACCCAGGTCCCCAGAGCATTACCTGGGTCTCTGGATTCACAGCCATCGCCTCCCCAGTAACAGCAAACCTAGCTCAGTGGTAACTTTCAGGGCCCTTTTGGCTTGGAGTGTATTGGCGGCTGCATTCCAGCTTTCTCCACGGAATCTTTCCTGAGATGTGGGTATCACTGGCAAGTCCAGCACTTATTGCCCACCCCTTATTGTGTTTGAGAAGGTGGTCCACAGTGCAGTTAGGGAGGGAGTTCCAGGCTTCTGCCCCAGTGACAGTGAAGGAACAGTGATATATTTCCATGTCAGGATGGAGGGGATAGGGTGTGGTTTGAAGGGGAACTTACAACTGGTGGTGTTCCCATGTATCTGCTGCCCTTGTCTTTCTGGATGGGTTTGGAAGGTGCTAATGAGCCTGGGTGAATTTATGCACAGGATCTTGCAGATGCTACACACACTGCTGCTACTGAGCATCGGTGGTGGAGGGAGTGAATGCTGGGGTGGTGGATGTGGTGCCAATCAAGTGGGCCGGATAATCTCAAGCTTCTTGAGTGTTGTTGGAGCTGCACCCATCCAGGAAAGTGGGGAGTATTCCATCAGATTCCTGACTTGGTGGACAGGCTTTGGAGAGCCAGGAGGTGGGTTCCTCGCTGCAGGATTCCCAGCCTCTGATCTGCTCTTGTGGGCCACAGTATGGATATGGCTGGTTGATTCTCATTGCTGGTTCTTGGTACAACTCGATGTTAACAGTGGGGTATTCACTGCTGGATTGATGCCTTTCAATGAAAAGCAGAGATGGTCATTGCCTGGCATCTAGGTGGCATGAATGTTTCTTGCAACCTCATCCAGAATGTTGCCCGGGTTCTTGTTGCATACGGGCCACTGTCATGATCCAGATGGCAGAAAGGTCCAAGGTTCCTTTTTAGCCCCGCCCCTCTACTGTCATGACCAATTGAAACCTTTGCTACAAACTCCTCCCCTGCTGCTAGGCAGAATTGAATGTAATATTTTGGAACAACCAATTGTAGCTCCCTTGCCTGTAGCCCTGAATGTTACAACATTCACCAAGTGCTGATTGCTACAGCACATACTGACACAACAGAACAAGAAATTCCCTACAACAAGGGCTGCTTTAGGATCTGAGAAACCACCAATCGTTCTGAACATTAGACAGCAATGGACAAATGTACTCACTTCTGGCCTGACCATTCCTTTAAAAAAAATTGTCCATGGGATACAGGTGTTGCTGGCTTCGCCAGGATTTATTGTCCATTCCTAATTGCCCAAAGGACAGTTAAAAATCAGCTACATTGCTGTGGGCCTGGAGTCACATGTGGACCAGACTGGGTAAAGATGGCAGATTTCCCTCCTAAAGGATGAGTGAGTTGTTACACCATGGACAGTAGGTTACAATCTGCCCAGGATCCATTACTGAACAATCCGCTCCAGAACAGATCAAACGATCATTCCTGCTGCCAGCGGGATCTTGCTGTGCACCTTTTGGCTGTAAGGTTTGCCCTAAGGTGACTGTATTTTTAAAGTAAATGACTGAGCCATGAGGTGCCGGCTGCGAGAGTGGAAGGACACTATGCAAATGTGAGAGGTGAGATTATTTCCAACAGAGCTTGGTGCTGTGATTCAGATTGTTCTGCATGAAGGAGCAGATACAATGGATAAATTCCCGCAAAATGGAACATTTCTCTAGGTTGCAGACTGGGCTGGAACTAATCTGAGGGGTTTTCTTCTAAGAGCGGGTGCTAGGTTGATGGACTGAATGGCCTACTGTACTATATCAGCCTGCATTGCTTTCTCGAACTGTAGCTGTGAGGAATCACTGAGCTCCAACTCAGTTTCTGTCTCTCACACAGTGGGGTTGGGGCGGAGGGTTGGTGGGAGTCAGGGAGTGGGGGAGTGGGGATCCGGCAGACTCATGGGAAAGCCAAGTCCAAGCCATGAGTCAGATTCTTACAGCTGTTCCATCTAGATAATTGAGTTCCCCTTCCTAATTATAGAGCTGTGAAACTAAACACTGAAGTAATAAGGGCGTGGACAAAAATAGAGGCTGTTTTCGTGAACAGCTCAATCAGCTGCTTCTCCAATACTCTCCCCTTCGAGCTAGAGCTGTCCCTGAAGGGTCTGTGATCTCCTGTACCCCTCCCTCACAGAGCCAGCAAAACCAGTCCTGATAAACTTTTGAAGTCATTTCAGTTTTAGTAATATCAATTTCATATTAATACATTCAGTACTTTACCAATTCTATAATTTGGTCAGAAACTTATTCTGCAATCCAAGATAGTGTTGGAACATGGCAACATTACTCATTTTTCACTGCACCTAGGTTTAAATAAATCTACAACGAACTTCAGATTTCTTCTTTGCTGGGGCTGTTATTTTCCGTTTTAATTTATTCCTGTATGGGTGAGGGCAGCTTGTGCTTCACATCCTTAATTGTCTTTGAACTAAACATTTCAAGAGGCATTCAAGAGTTGACCATTTTGTTGTGGGTCTCGAGTCACTTGGAGCACAGACTGGATAAGGATATCAGATTCTGTTCTCTAAAATGGCACCAGTGAACCTGACTGAGTTAGTACAATTTGTAATTGAGATTAATGTTTTTTTCCTTTGTGAATTGAACTTAAATTGCTCTAGTTGCCATGGTGGGATTCGAACTCACATCCCCAAAGCTTTAGCCAGTGCCCTTGATGCGAGCGAAACGACCACTGTGCTGACCCTTATGAACTTTGTGAGCTCAGAGTTTTGGTCAGAGGCTTTTCTTATCAACAACAACAACTTCTGTTTGTATAGCATCATGGGAACCAAACTAGCCCCAAGCCACATCAGGCAATATCAGAGATAACACAGTGTAGAGCCGGACGAACACAGCAGACTGAGCAGCATCAGAGGAGCGGGAAAACTGACATTTCAAGCCTAGACCCTTCTACAGAAAAAGGGTCTGAAGAAGGGTCTAGGCCTGAAACATCAGCTTTCCTGCTCCTCTGATGCTGTTTGACCTGCTGTGTTCATCCAGCTCAACACCTTGTTATCTCAGATTCTCCAGCGTCTGCAGATCCTACTATCTCTGGTAACATTAGGTCAGGTGACTGGAAGCCTGAGCAAATTGTAAGTTTAAAGGAGGAAAGAGACAAAAAGGTTTCAGGGAAGGAATCCCAGACCTTGGGGCCTGACAAGCTGAAGGAGTGGCTGCCAATCACAGAGGGATAGAGAAGGGACTTACTCGAGGAAATGGTTCTTAAAGAGTTAAGTTTAGAGATGGCAACGAGCTCCACCCAATCCGATGACATCATACAGTTTTGGCTAGGAAAACGGTAAGTATTTCTGGGTCTTGAAGGGACAGAGGTCTCTCAGTTGTCTTAGTAACAATGTCTAACTGGCCAATCCAACTTGTAGATAGTTCTTGTTATTCAATATACTACCTCTCATTCGGAAAAAAGGCCTCTTCTTCTTAAGGCTCCCCAGCAGTAGTTTCTCTACCACTTTAAGTCACTTCTTTTATTCATTCATAGGAATTTGGTATTGCTGGATCCCTAACTGCCGACATTACAATTGCCCCCAGGGGGTAGTTACCAGTCAATAACATTGCTGTGGGTCTGGGGTCAAATGTAGCCCCAGGTAAGGATGGCAGTTTTCTTCCCTAAAGAACATTAGTGAAGCAGATGCATTTTTAACAACAATTAACTCACAGTTGTCACTAGACTTCTAACGCTAAATTTTACTGAATTCAAATTCTGCTATCTGCAGCATTGCGATTTGAACCTTGGACCCTCAAAATAATGACTAATCCAGCCACAATACCACTGTGCTCCCACCTCCTGCAGGCCCTGAGACCCAGTCTAAGGGATGAGGACAGGTAGCAACATTCTTCCACTCTGAAATACCACACAAGGTCACACAGAGCCTTGTAAAGCTAGAGGAGGTCATCAGCGGTGGGTGGCACCTATGAGAATAGCAATGCTGCAATGAATCCCAACAGTGTGGAAGCAGGCCAATCAGCCCATCAAGTCAACATTGACCCTCCAAAGAGCATCCCACCCAGACCACCCCACTATCCTTGAAACCCACACAGACACAGGAAGAATGTACAAACTCCACACAGACAATTGCCCAAGGCTGGAATCAAACCCAGGTCCTTAGCACCGTGAGGCAGCGGTGATAACCGCTGAGCAACCGTGCTGATTTTCAACACAGCCGTGATCCAGGTTGTGCTGCTTGAAGGGACAGTGAAGCAGATTTCACAGGAGGTTTTATTGGATAAATTCCTGCAAAAAGGAACATTTCTCAGTGTTGCAGGGAAAGAGCAGCAGGTGTGTGACTAATTGCAGAGGGCTTTTACAAACAGTGGGTGCAGGGTTCATTGGCTGAATGGGTTGGGTGACATGGTGGCTCAGCGGGTAACTGTCTGTGTGGGGTTTACACATTCTCCCCGTGTCTGTGTGTGTTCCCTCCGGGCGCTCCGGTTTCCTCCCACAGTCGAGAGGTGTGCAGATTGTTGGATTGGCCGTGCTAAATTGCCCGTAGTGCCCAGGAATGTGCAGGCTGGGTGCATTAATCATGGGAAATGCAGGATTACAAGGATTTGGTAGGGGGCTGGGTGTGGGTGGAATGGTGTTTGGTGGCTCGGTGTGGACTTGTTGGGCCAAATGGCCTGCTTCCACACTGTAGGGATTCTATGAATGGCTTCCTTCTGTGCTGTATCAGCCTGTGCTGCTAATCTATCTTGAACTGTAGGCAGGGACAACACTGTGGAATGTAGCAAACAGGGATGTTTGCTGGGGAGTTGGTAAATAGTGACCACATGAATGTGGATGAAGAATGGAATTTCATATCTGGCTCATCGCCCATTCTCTGGGATGCAGAATGAAGTAAGATGTAAAGGTAACAGATTGAGTTTCATAAATCAATGTGTTACAGGGTGATGGACTGAACTACACAGGACAAAGTAATCCCCAGTTTCTCAACCTCAGAATTAACAGAGGCCATCCCAGGGGAACACTACATTCAGTCCCTGGGCTGAGAAAAAGGAGGTGACCCAGAGTTTCAGCTTATCTCGCTAACCCCCACAACCTAATCAGACTAAATGTAACATCCCCAGCACGACTGAGCAGAAAGGGAGGGAAAATGTGGCACCAATTTCTACATTCTTTCCTGCCTAGCCCCATGCAAAATCACAGTGATTTCGGCTCCAGTGACACATTGGAGAAGGAACTAGAAAGGGGAAGGTCACACAAGGCAGTTCCATTTCTTCCACCTCCACAGAAAACCCAGCGAAACATGCAAACCTCAAGCTGGTAACCAGAAAGAGGGTCGTAATCCCAAGCTCGTGTGATCATAACCCATGGTAATCCCAATAAATCCACTTGGGAAACCAAAGAGAACAGGACAAGACCTGTGATTTTTCTTCTAGAGCTGTCTTACTGTGTAGATCCTAGAAAGAGATTTAAGAAGCTAACCTGAGAAATTATGAGCAGGAGTAGGCCATTGAGCCCTTTGAACTGATCTCCCCTCCAACGTGAGCACTTTCCTGTTTATCCCTATATTCCATCATTCTGTTGGTGTCCAAATGGCTATTAATTTCAACTCAACAAATCAGCAGCCACAGCAGTCTGGGATATTGAATTCTTCAAAGTTCACAACTGTGTGAAAACATTCCCTCCTCATCTCAGATAACAAAGTGTGAAACTGGATGAACACAGCAGGCCAAGCAGCATCTCAGGAACACAAAAGCTGACATTTCGGACCTAGACCCTTCATCAGAGAGCCTGGTCTAGGCCCGAAATGTCAGCTTTTGTGCTCCTGAGATGCTGCTTGGCCTGCTGTGTTCATCCAGCCCCACACTTTGTTATCTTGGATTCTCCAGCATCTGCAGTTCCCATTATCACCCTCCTCATCTCAGTTGGCCTGTTTCAATTGGATAGATTAATACCTGGAATGAGTGGTCTGTCTTTTGAGGAAAGGTTGGACAGACTGGGCTTATATCACTGGAGCTTAGAAGGAGGATGGGCGATTTGATTGAAGTGGTTAAAATCTTGAATGGTGTTGACAAGAGGACGTGGAATTGATGTTCAGTCTTGAGGGGAAACCCCAAACTGGAGGACACTTTTTAAAGTTGGGGTGGGTCGCCCTTTAGGACAGGGACAAAGGAAATTTTTTTGCTTGGAGGTGGTGTCACTGAATATTTTTAGTGTGGAGTTAGTGTTTCATGATCAGAAATGGGTCGAACCGCCTCTATCTGTACTGTAATGCATTGACTCTGTATAAACACTTCAATGAGAAGAGAACCAAAGGTTTTTGTGGAATAGGTGGAAATGTGGAATTGAAAACACCAACAGCGATGAATGGGGCACTGTAGGCTTGAAGTTCTAAATGGGGTATTTCTGCTCCAAATTTGTATATAAATGTGACAAACTGTATTTACATTGTGGGTTCCAAGGGTCTTCCAAGTGAAGTGAATGGATTGTTTTTCTCTACTCGTTGTCTCCCTCTCTGTCTCGCTCTCTCTCTCTCTCTCTCTCTCTCCCGCCACCATCTTTTTCTCTCTTGGTCATCTATTCCTCCCTCTGCCTATCCTCCTGAGGGTTTTTCTGGTTACCGGGAAGATCTGGAACCTTTCTAAGAAGGAAGGTACTATAACCCAGTCCAGACCAAAACCTGAGATCCCTCGGAGGCCCCACGTGGGGTCCTGACACACCCCGTTCTCTGAGAAACCCTGCCATGGGAAGATTAAAAGTTTGAGAATTGTAAAACTGAGCTGTCGCTCGGCCGACCTCAGCTGTGGGTGGGTGAATGCAGCGGGTGATGGGGAATGGGAGTTACTGTGAGCTAAGGCACAGAAGAACAAAGCAGAGAAGTCCTGGGGCCAGATCAGTCAATGTTCTGTCCAGTGTAACTGGTCAACTTCAGGAATTAGGGCAGGAACGGGGCTGGGGTCAGGTACAGGAGTTGGGGGGCAGGAATAGATATGCGGGGAGGGGACAAGAGAGCAGGGGCAGGTCGGGGGGGCAGGTACAGAGATTGGGGGGTTGGTACGGGGAGTGGGGGGGATGACAGGTGCAGGGAGGTGGGGTGTCAGGTGCAGGGAGTGGGTGTGGCAGGTGCAGGGGAGGGGTCGGTACCATTTTAAAGAGAGGAAGGGGGAGAGAGACACACACAAATTCCTGAATTCAGTAACCCAGCGTTGAACCTGACTAAACAGAGAGGATTTGACTTTATGGGAGACAAATGCTGGAAGAACACAGCAGGCCTGGCAGCATTTGGAAGACAAGAGCAGTCAAAATGTTTCTAAAGAAGCTTGGGAACCGCTTTGCAGAACACCTCCGCTCCGTTCGCAGTAAACAACTGCACCTCCCAGTCGCAAACCATTTCCACTCCCCCTCCCATTCTTTAGATGACATGTCCATCATGGGCCTCCTGCAGTGCCACAATGATGCCGCCCGAAGGTTGCAGGAACAGCAACTCATATTCCGCTTGGGAACCCTGCAGCCCAATGGTAGCAATGTGGACTTCACCAGCTTCAAAATCTCCCCTTCCCCTACTGCATCCCTAAACCAGCCCAGTTCGTCCCCTCCCCCCACTGCACCATACAACCAGCCCAGCTCTTCCCCTCCACCCACTGCATCCCAAAACCAGTCCAGCCTGTCTCTGCCTCCCTAACCTGTTCTTCCTCTCACCCATCCCTTCCTCCCACCTCAAGCCGCACCTCCATCTCCTACCTACTAACCTCATCCCACCTCCTTGACCTGTCCGTCTTCCCTGGACTGACCTATCCCCTCCCTACCTCCCCACCTATACTCTCCTCTCCACCTATCTTCTTTACTCTCCATCTACAGTCCGCCTCCCCCTCTCCCTATTTATTCCAGAACCCTCACCCCATCCCCCTCTGTGATGAAGGGTCTAGGCCCGAAACGTCAGCTTTTGTGCTCCTGAGATGCTGCTGGGCCTGCTGTGTTCATCCAGCCTCACATTTTATTATCTTGGATTCACCAGCATCTGCAGTTCCCATTATCACTTATACCTGAAATATTGACTGCTCCTTTACTCCAGATGCTGCCTGGCCTGCTGTGCTCTTCCAGCCTCCTGTCTGTCCACCAAGGATTCCAGAATCTGCCGTTTTTTTGTCTACCCAGGATTTGACTTCAGACTGGGGTACACTCCTGATACTGCCCTCCCACCAACATGGCACCGCCAACCACCCCCCTACACACAGATACACACACACACACACACACGCACATCCACACACACACACACACACACACACACACGCACACACACACACACACACACACATACACAGATGCACACACACATACACTGACACACACACACACACACATCCACTCACACACACGCACATCCACGCACACACGTGCACACACACACATGCACATCCACTCACACACATGCACATCCACGCGCACACACACATACACAGATACACACACACATACACACAGACAGACACACACATATGCACATACACACGCACACGCCTGCGCGCGCACACACATACACACACACAAACACACACACATACATACACACACACACGCACACACATATGCACGTGCGCGCGCGCACACACACACACACACACACACACACACACACACACACACACACACACACACACACACACACACACAATAAATAAACGTGAGGCCACACTGCAGGCCATACAATAAACCAGCCAGGAGTACCGACCCCACTGGTTAGCTGTGTGATGTGGCTGAGAGCTAGAACAAAGAGAAGCTTTATTCTGCACTGTGCACTGTCAAAAAGCTTCACCTAAAAACCGCCGCTCAGCTGGGGAGTAGACACCATACCTCCTGCTCCTGAAGAGTCGGGCAGACCACCAGAGCTCCTCACTGTCACCGCCCAGTCTGCAATACAAATGCAATGCTCCTTTCGAACAGGCTGCACAATCTCACACTGCCTCAGCATTGCTCACACCCAGCAGTCTGCCCTCTCTTCCCATTGGCAGGCTGCCAGTGCTAATCCTTGCACAGGCTGCTCTGCTCCTTCCCAGCACAGCCTCACACATCACTGATGGGCTTTAAGCCGGCTGCAGAGCTGGGACAGGCCAGGCCAATCCGAGTGTCCACAGACTGAAGTGAATAGGCAGTCGCTGCCGGCCCCAGTCTTCGGGACTGAGGCTTCAGATTTCAGATGGAGTCACAGCAAACAGCAGCAGCAGCAAGAGGCTGCCACACCATCAAGAAAGGAGAGACTAATTCAACCCCAAACCAGGCCATTCCGTCCATCGTTTCCAGTGCAAGCCCTTCGAAAGGGCTACGCTACCCTTTCCCACCCTTCGTGTTTACATACACATCTCCCTCGAATCTGCTTCCTCCTCTCTCTTTCAGCCAGAACATAGCAACGCTTTGTGGTTTGTTTTTAAATAACTCCTACACTTTTTACCACACAACCAGCCAGGGCTGCACCCACTCCCATACCTCCCTCCTCTCCTTGTACCTGCCCCTCCCTATACCCCAAACATCCCCCACTTGCTGTACCTGCCCCTCCCTATACCCCAAACATCCCCCACTCGCTGTAACTGCCCCTCCCTATACCCCAAACGTCCCCCACTCGCTGTACCTGCCCCTCCCTATACCCCAAACATCCCCCACTCGCTGTACCTGCCCCTCCCTATACCCCAAACGTCCCCCACTCGCTGTACCTGCCCCTCCCTATACCCCAAACGTCCCCCACTCGCTGTACCTGCCCCTCCCTATACCCCAAACGTCCCCCACTCGCTGTACCTGCCCCTCCCTATACCCCAAACGTCCCCCACTCGCTGTACCTGCCCCTCCCTATACCCCAAACGTCCCCCACTCGCTGTACCTGCCCCTCCCTATACCCCAAACGTCCCCCACTCGCTGTACCTGCCCGTCCCTATACCCCAAACGTCCCCCACTCGCTGTACCTGCCCCTCCCTATACCCCAAACGTCCCCCACTCGCTGTACCTGCCCCTCCCTATACCCCATACGTCCCCCCACTCGCTGTACCTGCCCCTCCCTGTACCCCAAATGTCCCCCACTCGCTGTACCTCCCCTCCCTATACCCCAAATGTCCCCCCACTTGCTGTACCTGCCCCTTCCCATACCCCAAATGTCCCCCCACTCCCAGTACCTGCTCCCCATTCCCAGTACTTGCTCCCCATTCCCTGTTCTTCCCCTTTCTATACCCCATACCTGCCCCCCCACTCCATCTACGTGCCCCTCTCCATACCCCATACTTCCCTCCTCTCCTTGTACCTGCCCCTCCCCATACCCCATATCTGCCCCAACGCCTTATAACAGTCCCTCCTTGACATACCTGTCCCCCCATTCCCCGTACCTGCCCCCCACTCCCTGTACCTGCCCCCCAATCCCTGTACCTGCCCCCCACTCCCTGTATCTGCCCCCCCACTCCCTGTACCTGCTACCTCACTCTTACCTGCCCCCAGTTCTCATATTTGACTCCAGTCTTTGTACCTGCCCCCAATTCCCCATACCAGCCCCTACTCCCCACCCCCATTCCCCCATCCCTCTCACTTCCCATCCTGCCCCCACACCCTGTGCCTGCACACCTACGACCCCAAGAGATACCCCTCTTCCATCGGGCAGAAGACGTACAGTTTGTAAGTACACACACCAACAGATTCAAGAACAGCTTCTTCCCTCAGGTTATTGGCGTGCTGAATGGACATTTCGAGTTTTGCATTTAGCGTTGCAGCTGTAACATTGCATTCCTCGCTCTGCTCTATTACCCTAACGCACCTTGTACGGTAGGATCTGCCTGTATCGCACACAAAACAAAACGTTTCACTGTACCTAGGTACGTACGACAATAATAAATCAAATCAAATCAAGGAGCACAGGTTGATGTTGACCAGTTTCTTTCACCAATAATCATAAAGCTGTGTGCTCTGGTCACTGAACAGTCCCCATCCTGCCACCCACTGGAAACTGTTCCCCCCTCCCTACCCCTGTCAAAACTACTCACCATCTCTAATCAATCTCCCCTTAACCTCCCCTGCTCAAAGGAGATCAATACCATCAATTCCCTAATTCTTCAACCATGGCACCATTCTGGTAAATCTCCTAGCTCCTTCCCAAAGTGTGGTGCCCAGAATTAGGTGCTTGGTTGAGTTAGGGTGTCTGGGACTACTCTGGACCCTGTGATTTCTATTCTTGCTTCTGGTTGAAGTGCCCTATTTCTCATTGAATCATAGAATCCCTACAGTGTAGAAGCAGGCCAGTTGGCCCATCAAGTCCTCACCAACCTTCCAGAGAGCATCCCAACCAGACTCCCCCCTTCACCCAATCCCTGTAACCCTGCATTTTCCACGGCCAATCCACGCTAACCTGCACATATTTGGACTGTGGAAGGAAACCGGAGCACCCGGAGGAAAGTCACGCAGGCACGGGGGTAATGTGCAAACTCCACACAGACAATCTCCTGAGGATAAAATCAAACCCGTGTTCCTGTTGCTGTAATCCATTTTCAAATAGATTAGTAATTACCATCCCAAAGCCTCCAAATTATAATGTTTCACAGAAATTTAAATCTACTGATAAAAGATCTCCAAACTATTCACTGGAAGAATACTTAAAACCTAAGGGGGAAATGGTACGATTGATAGATGAGCAAGTGGACTGTGACCAGAAAGATCCCGAAGGACAGCACTGACCAACAGACTGGGTAGGTGTGAAATCTCAAACAAACGCAGCAACTGCTGTTGGACTGAATGCTTACTTGGCCATTGCAGAGGGCAGTTTAAGACACAGCCACATTGCTGTGGGCCTGGAGTCACATGTAGGCCAGACCAGATATGGAAACAGACTTCCTTCCCAAAAGGGCATGCATGAACCAGATGGATTTTTAAGACAATTGATGAGCGTTTCATAGTCATCATCAACGTTCAATTCTAGATTTTTAATTCACTGAGTTTAAATTTCATCAGAGAATTGAATCAGGACACTGGATCACGAGTGTTGGTGCGCCCTGGGACATGAGTGACGGTGATGGTGTGCCGTGGGACATGAGTGACGGTGATGGTGTGCCCTGGGACATGAGTGACGGTGATGGTGTGCCCTGGGACATGAGTGACGGTGATGGTGTGCCGTGGGACATGAGTGACTGTGATGGTGTGCTCTGGGACATGAGTGACGGTGATGGTGTGTCCTGGGATATGAGTGACGGTGATGGTGTGTCCTGGGATATGAGTGACGGTGATGGTGTGCCCTGGGATATGAGTGACGGTGATGGTGTGCTCTGGGATATGAGTGACGGTGATGGTGTGCTCTGGGACATGAGTGACGGTGATGGTGTGCCGTGGGACATGAGTGACGGTGATGGTGTGTCCTGGGATATGAGTGACGGTGATGGTGTGCTCTGGGACATGAGTGACGGTGATGGTGTGCCGTGGGACATGAGTGACTGTGATGGTGTGCTCTGGGACATGAGTGACGGTGATGGTGTGTCCTGGGATATGAGTGACGGTGATGGTGTGTCCTGGGATATGAGTGACGGTGATGGTGTGTCCTGGGATATGAGTGACGGTGATGGTGTGTCCTGGGATATGAGTGACGGTGATGGTGTGCCGTGGGACATGAGTGACGGTGATGGTGTGCCGTGGGACATGAGTGACGGTGATGGTGTGCTCTGGGACATGGGTGACGGTGATGGTGTGTCCTGGGATATGAGTGACGGTGATGGTGTGTCCTGGGATATGAGTGACGGTGATGGTGTGTCCTGGGATATGAGTGACGGTGATGGTGTGCCGTGGGACATGAGTGACGGTGATGGTGTGCCGTGGGACATGAGTGACGGTGATGGTGTGCTCTGGGACATGGGTGACTGTGATGGTGTGCCGTGGGACAGGTCGGAATGCCATGCTTCTAGGAATTCTTGTGCGTGTCTCTGTTTGGCTTGTCCCAGGATGGGTGTGTTGTCCCAATCAAAGTGGTGTCCTTCCTCATCTGTGTGTAAACTTAAAAGACCCTATACAGACAACAAGCAAAACGAACGTCGTCTACAAAATACCTTGCAAGAACTGTGACAAACACTGCATTGGACAAACTGGCAGAAAGCTAGCCACCAGGATACATGAACATCAACGAGCCACAAAACGACATGACCCACTATCACTCGTATCCTTACATACAGATGAGGAAGGACACCACTTTGATTGAGACAACACATCCATCCTAAGACAAGTCAAGCGGAGACATGCACGAGAATTCCTAGAAGCATGGCATTCCGACCGGAACTCCATCAACAAACACATTGATTTGGAGCCAATCTACCATCCCCTGAGAAAAAGAACAGGAAGTGACATCACCAATGCAGGAAATGACATCACCAACCCAAGGAAACCTAAACAGATAAATAGAAAGCAGGACATAACACCTGCACTTCACCGGAGGCTCACTGATGATGTTACCTAGAATGGTGACAAAACATCTGGGAACAAACCGGCAAGCTCAGTGAACCAGCTTACATCTCGAACACAATAAAGACCCACTCTATTGTGGACTGAGAGGAGGAGAGTGCTGTCTTGGAGGTGAAAGGAGGACATCGGGTTGGCTGTGCACCCTTGCAACCAGTGGATCTTAATGCTGGCTTCGGCCTAACGCTGGTTCAGGGGAGCAGCCAACCTGCAACGATGGCTGCGGCAAGTGCTCGTGCCCCAGATCAGGGGGTCCAGAACACCATTCGTGTTTCTGTAAAGAAGGTGGATGAAGGTGCACCTGTGGACCGCACCTTCTTTGTGAAGAGGGTCCTGTTGGACTGTTGTGGGTTTGCTGCTGCGGACATTTACTGCCTGCAGGATTTCCCTGGAGGAGGTTTTTACGATGTAACCTTCAGGAGTTCCAAGCTTTGCGAGCGCTTCCTGGAGGTTTTCAAGGAGAGAGGAGGTGAGGGCCCCCTCTCTGTATTGACCGCTGTCCCACTGTTTGTGATGCCAGCGCAGAGGAGCCGTATGGTGACTGTACACATGTACAACCCGCATGTGCCAGCAGTTGATGTCCTGACCTTCCTCGGAAGGTATGTGAAGGTGGAAGGGGACCTAACTGACATCATGGACCCCTTTGGCATCTGGACGAGTAAGAGGCAGGTCAAGGTGACGCTGAGGATGGGTGCGGACGGGAATGTCGTACACCCACCGTCCAGCTTCGTGATCGGCGGGAGCAGGGGCTACCTGACCTATGCAGGGCAACCTAAAGTCTGCCATGCCTGTGGTAGATCAGGTCACGTGGCGGCCGACTGCAAAGCCACCCTCTGCAGGAACTGCAGGGAGGAGGGACACCTTGCAAAGGATTGCCCACAAGAGAAAAGCTGCAACCTTTGCGGGGAAGTGGGCCACCTCTATAGGGCATGCCTGCGGCGGGGGACCACCTACGCCCAGGTCGCCGGCAGGAGCAATGCGGGGCCAGCCCCCCCGGAGGAGAGGAAGGCACCAGGGCCCAGCAAGGACCCCACTAATGTGCAGGAGGGCCAGGCCGTGCAGGAGGGCCCAGCCCCGCAGGATGGGCCCGAGGCCAGCAAAGCACCCCTGCAGGCTCCGATCCCCCCTGACAACCTGGAATCGATGGAGGCGGCGACAGGCGACCCAGGGGAGTGGACAACAGTCCGGAAAGCGAGGAGGAAGGTGCGTCGACGGGCCCAGGAACCGCAACCATCAGGCGGGAAGAGGCAGCTACAGGGGGGCTATAAGAGCTCCTCTGACGAGGGGGATTCGGAGAGGGCCCACCCGAAGCAGAAGTTAAAGATCTCGAGGGGGAAGGAAAGCAGCACCCCGCTTCCAGGTGACGGGAGGCGTCCTGAGGCTCCCTCCGACACCCAGTCAAGTGCCGCTGGAGCACTGGAGGGGCCCCCAGAACTTCCAGGCGGGAAGGAGGAAACAGCGCGTCCCCAGCCTGACCCGGAGCCGGACCCTCCTGCCTCTGCACCCCTGACGGGGGGATGCCACCCGGAAGACAGCACAGACGGTTTCCTGAGCCCAGAGAGCGTCCAGCAGTTAGCCCGGGCAATGGGCATGAAGGGACAGATGGAGGGGCTGGACCTTGGACTTGGGGAGGGTACTGCGGTCACTGCCCACAATGGGGGTACGAGTTGCGAGCATTAATGTGCGCAGCGTCAAGTCAACCGCAAGATGTGTGTCCACGTTGGCCTACCTGACCACCATCAAGGCGGACCTCCTGTTTCTGCAGGACTGCGGGATACCACACCTCGGCAGGTACGGTAAATGGTCCGGCGCCTGGACCTGTGGGCCTTCGATCTGGTCGGGGGGTAACGACTGTCGCTCCTCGGGCCTGGCTGTTCTGCTGCGGGGGCACAACTTCACCATCTCTCAAGTTCAGGAGGTGGTGGGGGGGCGCGAACTAGTGGCTGACATCACCTACAGGAACGCTCCCCTGAGGCTGATCAACGTGTACGCCCCAGCGGTACGGAGTGAGCGGTTGGCCGTCCTGCAGCGGCTTCCACCCCTGCTGGCTACGTCCAGGCCGGTCATCCTAGGTGGAGACTTCAACTGCATCATTGATGCAGATGGAAGATCCGGCGTGGGGACAGCGGGTGGGAGGAGTCAACTGGACGTCACGTCCAGATTCCTGATGGGCTCGGTGAAGGACGCCAAGCTGCTCGACGCCTTCAGCACCCCTGCAGACGGAGCGCAGCGGAGGTACACCTGGTCGCGGCCAGATGGGTCTATCCGCTCAAGGATAGACTTCCTGTTTGTGTCATGGGCGTTCTCGGTGAGGTCCACTGGCATCGAGCCGGTGTTTTTCTCTGACCACTGCCTTCTGCTGGCCGACTGTCACTTACAGGACGACCAGCCGGCCGGCAAGGGGACGTGGAAGCTCAACACGACTCTGTTGACCCCAGAGAACGTCGAGGAGCTTAAGAGGGAGTACGCCGGTTGGAGAACCGTGAAACCCTTCTTTGAGTCTCCAGGCGACTGGTGGGAGACGGTGAAGGAGAACATCAAGAGGTTCTTTGTCCTCAAGGGTGTTCGGAAGGCAAGAGAGAGGCGGGGAAAGCTGTCGCGACTCCAGAAAAGGATGCAGAACCTGCTCCTTCTGCAGTTGATGGGGGTCAATGTCACTGAGGACCTCCGTGAGGTGAGGGGCCAGCAAGCCTCGCTCTTCGCCGCGGAGGCCTCCCGGATAATTGTCCGGTCCAGGGTCCGCTCCGTGGAGCAGGACGAGACGTGCTCGCGTTTCTTCTTTCAGAAGGTGCACAAAGAGAGCTCTGTGCTTAGCTGGCTGAAGGAGGACGACGGCACGGTGACGTCGTCTCGGCCCGACATTTTGAGGATCAGCAGATCCTTCAATGCCGGACTGTACGACACGAAGCCCACGGAGAGCACGGCCTCCGAGTCGTTCCTGTCGTCTATCACGGAGGTCTTAGACGACAGCACGAGGGAGTGGCTGGACCGGCCGATATCCCTGGACGAGCTGACCAGAGCCCTCAAGTCCTTGGAGAGGAATAGGACTCCCGGAAGCGACGGCTTACCGGTCGAGCTGTATTCCGCTCTGTGGGACCTGGTCAGCCAGGACCTGCTGGAGGTGTACGATACTGCGCTTCGGGCAGGGGAAATGTGCAAGTCCATGAGGAAGGGCATCATCACCCTCATTTACAAGAGGAAGGGGGAGAGGAAAGAAATTAAGAATTGGCGTCCCATTTCACTTTTGAACGTGGACTACAAAATCCTGGCCAAGGTCATAGCCAACCGGGTCAGGTCTGTCCTGGAGTCGGTGATTCACCCTGACCAAACCTGTGCTGTGCCGGGCAGGAAGATCACTGAGAGCCTCGCACTCATCAGGGATATGATCGCCTACGTACAGGACAGGCGGGTGGACACCTGCCTTGTCAGCCTGGACCAGGAGAAGGCCTTCGACAGGGTCTCTCATGCTTACATGAGGGACGTCCTCTCCAAATTGGGGTTCGGGGAGGGCATCCGCAATTGGATCCGGCTGCTCTACGCCAACATTGTTAGTGCAGTCTTGATCAACGGGTGGGAATCAGACAGTTTTCCTGTTAGATCTGGAGTCAGGCAGGGCTGCCCGCTCTCTCCTGCCTTGTTCGTGTGCTGTGTGGAGCCCTTCGCCGCCTCCATCAGGAAGGACGTGAGCCTGAAGGGCGTGACTATCCCAGGCAGCGGAGGCCTTCAGGTCAAGACCTCCCTGTACATGGACGATGTCGCTGTCTTCTGCACCGATCGTCGGTCGGTGAGTAGGCTGTTGGACATCTGCGGCCAGTTTGAACTGGCCTCAGGTGCCAAAGTCAATAGGGGTAAGAGCGAGGTCATGTTCTTCGGGAACTGGGACGACCGCTCCTTCATCCCCTTCACCGTCAGGACAGACTACCTGAAGGTGCTGGATGTTTGGTTTGGTGGAGCTGGGGTGTGCACTAAGACTTGGGAGGAGCGTATCACCAAACTGAAGCAGAAGTTGGGCAGGTGGACGCTCTGGTCCCCCTCCATCGCGGGTAAGAACCTGGTCATCAGGTGTGAGGGGCTTTTGGTACTGTTGTATGTGGCGCAGGCCTGGCCTATTCCCTGGACCTGCGCCGCTGCGGTCACCCGGGCCATCTTCCACTTCATTTGGGGGTCGAGGATGGACCGGATCCACAGGGACACCATGTACAAAGACTTGGAAAATGGGGAAAAGGGCGTACCGAACGCCACCCTCGCCCTGACGGCTACCTTTGTGTGTGGCTGCATCAAGCTGTGCGTAGACCCTCAGTATGCAAACACCAAGTGTCACTACTTACTGAGGTTCTACCTGTCCCCGGTGTTGTGAAGGATGGGCCTGGCCTCGTTGCCGCGGAACGCTCCGAGTAGTTGGACCGTCCCTTACCACCTGTCCTTCGTGGAGAAATTTTTGAAAGGAAACACCTTTGACCACAAGGCCATCAGGCAGTGGTCAGCACATAGTATCCTCAAGACCCTTCGGGAAAGGGAGGGGGTGGATCCCGTCATGTGGCTCCCCATGCAGACTGCCAAAGTCGTTTGACAGAATGCATCGCCAGAACTTTCAAACAAGCACAAGGACATTGTTTGGCTGCCGGTGAGAGGGGCTCTGCCAGTGAGATCATTTATGCATGCCCAGAATCTCTGCGCCACCGCACGCTGCCCTCGAGGCGGCTGCGGGGGGGACGAGACTGTCTATCCCCTCCTTCTGGAGTGTGCCTATGCGCAGGAGGTCTGGAGGGGGATGCAGTGGTATTTGTCGAGGTTCGCCCCGAGCAGCTCTGTTACACGGGTCTCCCACTCTACGGGCTGTTTCCCGGGACGCACACCGAGACCAACATCAACTGCGCCTGGAGGACCATCAATGCAGTGAAAGACGCTCTTTGGTCTGCCCGCAACTTGCTGGTCTGCCAGCTGAAAGAACTGACCCTGACTGAGTGTTGCAGACTGGCGCACTCCAAGGTCCAGGACTACGTGCTGAGGGACGCGCTAAAGCTTGGGGCAGCCGCCGCCAAGGCGTGGTGTGGAAAGACCACCGTATGGAGCCCCTCGTCCAGAATGGAAAAAAGGGCCCTATCTGGTAACTGGGCCCAGTTGGCGCCTTCCCCAACTGGTCAGGGGGCCAACGGGGAGTGTGCGGGGTGACGACTGCAGGGGTGTTTTCTTTGCTTTGTTTTTTTTCTTTGTTTTGTTTTTTCCTTTAGTTGGTGTACGTACCCCCTGGGTAACCTGGAGCGGCTTGCATGACTGGGTAGGTGAATAAATGTTTTATTTTTTGTACATCTTATGAATAAAGTATATATTTTTTTCAAATAAAAAAAGCGACGAAACATCTGAAAACTAACCTTCCGGCTCAGCAAGCAAACTCACATCCAGAACCTCAACCTAAGCTACAAATCTTCTCAAAACTCGCTATTAACTCCCTCCACTTCGCTCTCTCTCCACAGATGCTGTCAACTCTCCAGGCTGCGGTCTATAGCGCTTATAAATTAACAGTAGTCAGTCATTGTCAACTTTAGGAAGTTCTTGAACTGCCAATCAAGAGGAATCCTACTGCATTGACAGATTTCATTTGGTTAGCACTGCCGCCTCAGTGTTAGGGACCTAGGCTCGATTCCACCCTCAGGTGACCGTCAGTGTGGAGTTTGCACATTCTCCCTCTGTACGTGTGGGTTTCCTCACACAGTCCAAAGATGTGTAGGTAAGGGTGGATTGGCCACACGAAATGTCCAGTGTCCAGGGGAAATGCAGGGTTACAGGAATGGGGTGGATCTGAGAGGGGTGTTCTTTGGAGGGCAGGTGTGGACTCGATGGCCTGGTCTCACACTGTAAGGTTTCTGCGATTCATAAACTAAACTAGGATGGAAAATGCAACTGTTTATCTGTTGCTGAAATGTTTATCTGTTGCTGCTAAGGGGAAGAATTTTTGCAATTTTATTTGCAATGCATTTTCCGATGCAGCGCTATGGCTTTGTAAAGAACTTTGACCCGTTAGATTAAGAGTCATCAGCAGTTTCTTAAGAAAGCAGTTTCAATTGATATTGGTTTAATTGTACTAACAGGAAGAATGTGCGGGGTTACAGGGGGAACGTAAGTGAAATGTTCATTCACAAAGCTGGTGTAGACATGATGGGACAAATGGCCTCATTTAGTGCTGTAACAATTCTATGTAATAGCGATACATGATTTTTATCTTAAATCTTTCAACTCCAAGTTTTAAGGGGCAGTGGTGTTGGCATGGCTTCAATCATAGATTCATCCTTCCTGTAGCTTCAGGCTCTGGTCAATGGCTAGCACTAGAACGTTGAGGGTTCAAGTGTCACTCCAGGAACTTGAGCATATAATCCTGGCTGACGCTGCAGGATAGTTTGATGAAGTCTTCACTGTTGATAGTGTGTTAATTCAAAGCCCTGTCTGCTCGCAGAGATGGCCTTAAAAATTCCATGGCCCCATGTAAAGAGAGACCAATGAATTCTCTGCAGCATCCTGACCAACGTTTTATCCCTCAACCAAGATCTGCATACTTTTTAATCAACATGCCAGAGATAGACTCAAGCAAGACCTAAACAACAGAAGTCGTTCAGTGGTTAGCGCTGCTGCCTCAGCGTACCAGGGACCTGGGTTCGATTCCATCCTCGCGTGACCGTGTGTGGAGATTGCACATTCTCCCCGTCCGTGTCTGTGCGGGTTGGTGGATTGACCATGGAGAATTGCCCCTAGTGTTCAGGGATTTTGTAGATGAGGCGGGTTATAGGGTCTGGGTATGATACTCTTGAGGGTTGGTGTGGACTTGTTGAGCCGAAGTGCCTGTCCCCACACTGTAGGGATTCTATGATCCAAGATCTGGGCTTTTTGGTGACTCGAGTGCAAATTGGTTGAATAACAATAGTGACCACTCTTTAAAAGTACTTCACTACCTGTAAGACACTTACAGATGTTCTACGATCAATGCAGATGCTGCAAAAATGCAAGTTTGGGCAGGTGTGGTGGTAGTGTCCTTACCTTTTGGTCTAGGAGAGCCAGACTTAAGTCCCACCTGCTCCAGATGTGTATAGTAACATTTACAGGTTGTTTAAAACACCTGCACAAACAAGCTGAGATAACAAGGTGAGGAGCTGGATGAACACAGCAGGCCAAGCAGCAGCAGAGGAGCAGGAAAGCTGATGTTTCTGGCCTAGACTCTCTGAAGAAGTGGACCAGATGGGCTTTTACAAAAATTCACAATTTCTCTTTAATTCCAGATTTTTATTGATTACAAATTTCACCAGTTGCCATGATTGGATTCAAACCCATGTCCCCAGAACATGAATCTGGGGGCTCTGGATTTGAGCTCAGTGTCATTACCACAACACTATCACCTCTCCACAGGACAGAGCCCCCCCTCTCTTGCCAGGAATCTCCACTTTGTTTACTGGTTGTCTGTTCCACATGGAGGCAGCATCACCGGCACCCACCTTCCCCCAAACACACACTGAGCTGGGATCATACACACAGTAGTGGAATGAGCCTTGGTCATTAGTTTCCATTCAAGGGCCTCAGTTTGCATTTGCGCTGGAAGGCCATCCACAGGTTTGCCTGGCCCACCCACTCACAATCTAAAGAGGGAAGTTTCCCCATCTATCACCCTCCCACCCATAAATTCCAAACGTTTCCAGAGAGGGCAGAAGATTCTGAACCCTACCCCAAACCACTATACACACACCTCTCCCAAACCAGTCTTAGTTATCAAGATATCTTGTGCATGGATATACCTCACACACATTGTCTGAGTGAGCATCAGCACTAGTTAGGCTAGTGGATGGAAGAGCAGAGAACACCCATTCTGTCCAATTCTCACTTTGATCAGCTCTTGCGATGTACTGGTTGTGTCCTTACCCTTGGAATAGGAGGCCTGGGTTCAAGTTGCACAGACTCCAGAGGGGTGTTGTGCCATGGTTGAACAGTCGGATTAAAAAATACCTCCAGTTCACTTGGACAGCTGTCAAGAGTATGTGGCTTCCAGAATAATGCTGTCCTGCCTTAACGTGAATAGCCCTCTGATTACGGACCAAGGTTGGAGCCTTCTTTAAGCTCAGTGTAGTTCCTGTATTATAGTAAACAGTGTCAACACCTACTGAACACCTCGGGCAGCGACAGCTGCCTGACAGGGACTACTCGAGGCCAATCCCATCACTGATAAACAGGAAACAGTGACCCAACCAAACACAGGAGGCAGCGGCAGTCTCACTGGGTGGGAAAGGAATTCAGTGTTAACCCAGGGGTGATCGAGCTCGCGGGATTCACAACAGGAAATGAGAGCAGGAACTTTAATGGCCTACGGGTAGATAGCAATGGGAAAAGTGTTAAATGGAAGAATTCTATCAGCCTCCTAACTGACCCTCTGAGAGCAGCAGCCAGGGGAATGGAATACAAAAGGGTGTCAGAATTCTCTCTAAGTGTATGGATCATTAGTGAGGCCGCATTTGGAGTACTGAGAGAGATTCCGGTCTCCTGACCTGAAGGAGCTTACTGTATTCAAAGTAGTTCAGAGAAGGATCACTGAACCAATTCCGAGGATAAGCAGGCCATCTTATGAGGAAATGTTGGGCGATTTTGACGATTAGAGTTTAGAAAAATAAACGAACAATCTAAACAAAACATACAAGATTGTAAGGGGGAGGAGAGGGGGAGAAGGAAGAACTGAAACCACTTAAAACTTTTTGAAATGCTGATGCATTTGGAGTGTTAAAGACTTGCATTTAGCTCACCTAAAGCATTTCATAGCAACTGGCAGTATAGGAAACTGTGGCTGCCATTTTGTACACAGCAATATCCCACAATATGTCCAAGAGGCGAATGTCCATGTGTTTTTGATGCCACAGTTTGAGGCTTAATCAGAAAGTGCCTCATGATCTTTAACAGACAGATTGTCAGTTTAACACAAAATCCCTCGCTGATCCTGGACAAATGTTTTGAAGGCTAGAAGCTGGGTTTGAACTTCAGATTCATAGACAATGTTCTCTTAGCTGAGCCAGGCTGGCTTTGGAACACTGTGGGCTTTTCTCAATTCCTCAGCAGCAACGGGCACA
Organism: Stegostoma tigrinum; assembly: GCF_030684315.1. Classification (NCBI taxonomy): domain Eukaryota; kingdom Metazoa; phylum Chordata; class Chondrichthyes; order Orectolobiformes; family Stegostomatidae; genus Stegostoma; species Stegostoma tigrinum. Next base: position 6,513,382 of record NC_081391.1, read on the forward strand.
CTGCTTAAAAACAACAATACAATCCATTGCACAAACATCTTTACTTATGAAGCCACACATCGCTCAATATGGCCTCTACCAACCAAATCTTTACTTCTTTACTGGAAGCCTTTCCAATAATGTTCCCACTTGTGCACGTTTATTTATTAGTCAGGAAAACATTCCCAGTTGTTGCCGGATCTTGCTCGCTTCCTGCTCTGGTTAAACATCCAGCATCTGTCCTGGTCTCGGGAGATTGGATCCTTTAGGAACCACCGAGCTAAGCAAGGCCAGAGTCTGGGCAGCTCCAACCAGGCCCCACCATCTTGCAACTGCATCCCAATTGAGTGCTTCCAGTCCTGCTCATTAACCATTCGTCCACCAGGACAGCAGCCCTAGTCCTGGCTCACTGATGGAACCCTGCGATGAATTTGAAACCATAATTAGATAGAGGCCAAGTGTAAAAAAGAGGGATGGAGACAATGATTCCCCATTTCTCACACTCACACACACACTTGCGTATTATAATGGGGTGGTGAGCAGGGAGGTGCAGAGGGAGATGAACAAAGCAAGAGGCACGCACAGGCGCACAGGAAGAGGGATGGAACACCAAGAGAGGGAGAAAGTAAGAAACACAAGCTGACAGTGAATGATGTGACACTGCCTTTAATTGCTGTCACTACAGAATTCAGGACAATACATGGATTTTAGTTTTGCGTTTTTTTTGTACTGTCCATTTTATGCCCACCAGCAGGGCAGCACGGTGACTCAGTGGTCAGCACTAATGTCTCACAGCACCAGGGACCCGAGTTCGATTCCACCCTTGGGTAACTGTCTGTGTGGAGTTTGCATCTTCTCCTTTGTCTGGGCTGTAGAGGAAACCCACACAAAGATGTACAGGTTAGTTGGATTGGCCATGTTAAATTGGCCATTGTGTCTACGATGTGCAGACCTAGGTAGTTTAGCAATGGGAGGGATAGGGTATGGGGCGGGATGCACTTCAGAGGGTCAGTGTGGACTTGATGGGCCAAATGGCCTACTTCTGCACTTTGGAGATTCAGAAGGAAAACTGCAGCGTGTGGTTCTCTCTCTGCAGCAGCTACTGCCTTTCTCACACCATAACCAACAAACAAGAGGCTCCGGACAATAGACAATTCTCAGTCCCTCCAAATCACAACGAGCTGGCTAAAGTCATTCACAGCCAACACTCTCCTTTCCATCTAACACTCACTCAAGGGCCTTGGTTCTCCTCATTTCTCTCAGATCCAGCTAACCAGACCCATTAAACTTTACACTTCTCCCTTGTTGGGGCCGCCCTGTATTCATTTCCTTATATACTCTCAAAGGGGATTATGGACTTCACCTGGCAAGGAAAGCATCTGCTGCTCAATTCCTACCTGCTGCTGGAACTGCGTGAGCAGCACAGACAAGTGAAGAGAAACCCATGCTGCTGTCAACCAGACTGGGTAAGTATGACCAATTTCCTTCCCTAATGGGGATTTGCAAACCGGATGGGACCTTACAACGATCGCTGATACTGTAGTTTCACAGTCACCACTGCTGAGCTTTTCTTGCAGAGTTAGGAACTGAATTTACATTCCATCAGCTGCCATGGTGAGTTCTGAATCTGCTTCCCATGAGGATTACCAATGACACCACCACCACGTCATGTTCTCCCCTCAGAACTACAGCATTATACAACACAAGAGGTGCTGTCTTTCAGATGCAATGTCTGCTTTCTCAGCCAGAAGTGGAAGATCCTATAGGACTAGTTCGAAGACAACCTCCCCAGTTTTTTAGCCCATATTTATCCCTCAACAAAAAAATCACTAACAACAGATGATCTAGACATTATTATACTGTGGGAGTTTGCTTTGTGTCATCTGGTCAATGCAGTGCCCACGTTATAACACTGAATGTAAAAATAAGACTTAATTCACTGCTCCTGTTACACTGCCTAACTATACAGCAGCTGGTTGGTACTGTACCACACTGCACAGGGTTTGTTACATTATAAATACCATGAGTGTATGGCAGTGCCAAAAACAGTGAAACAACAACACTCCAGGAAAACTACGCAATCAACAGCAACATTTCACAGCGGGTTCTGAGGAAGGGAAACACTTAGCTCTGAGATAACACAATGTGGAGTTGGAGTGGAGCTGGATGAACACAACAGGCCAGGCAGCATCAGAGGAGCAGGAAAGCTGACATTTCGGGTCGGGACCCTTCTTCAGAAAGTGTCTGTTATCTCAGACTCCAGCATCAGCAGCTGCTACTATCTCCAAATGTTGAACTCTGATTTCTCTCCACAGATGCTGCCAGATCTGCCGAGCATTTCCCGCAACTTCTGTTTCTGATTTCCATCATCCACAGTTCTATCTTTTTATTTTAAAGGGAATATTGGCTGCAAGGATGTTCTGGAGTTGAGGGAGACACTAGGCAAATCCTGAGGCCATTCTGACTTGCCCTCCCCGCAGTAATCCATAGTAGTCTTACCGTCAGCGTGTAGGGAGATTCCTTCCTCAGTGTCTCCTCTGCAGTGGAGCTTTCCGTGGAGCTGGGCCCTGTGGGGGAGGTGTCCACAAAGGTTTCGTCCACCACCCGCAGTCTGACCTCCTCACCAACGTCCATGTAAAGGTCATGTGTGCCCTCGTCCGTCTCGTACTCCCACACCCACACCTGCTCCGTCTCATCACTGCCAGCCCAGTCAAGGAAACCCTGCGGTGTTTCACTGGCTAGAAGGCACCCTCTAGAATCGCGAGGCATTTCACAGCAGAGAAACAAAACATTCCACCCTTGTGATCTGTGCCAAGTCCTCTCCTACCCCATTAACACATCCTCCTATTCCTTTCCCTCTTTTGCTTGTCTAACTTCCTTTCAAACAGAGTCAGAGTTCTTATAGCACCCTTTGACCAACCACATCCAGGCTGGTCATCAAGCATTCCCCGGTGTTATCAAACTTTTTGAATGGACCTCTCAAATGTCAATTCTGATCTCTCTCTCTGCACTTTCTCTGTGGCTGTAAACACTTTATTCTGTCCTGCTACCCTGATGCACTTTGTATGGTGCAATTTGCCTGTATAACACGTAAAACAACACTTTTCACTGTATCTTGGCCCATGTGACGACAATAAATCAATCAATCAATCTATCTATTCTAGTCCCATTTCCCAGCGCTTGGCCTGTAGCCTTGCATGCTACAGCATATCAAATGCTCACCTAAATAGTTCTTCAAAGTGTGGAGAGTTCCTGCCTCTACCATCACTTTTTTGCAGCAAGTCGCAGATACCTATGACTCCCTGGGTGTGTTTTATTTTCTCAGATCACCTCTAAACCTTCTGCTCCTGACCTGAAATCTCTGCACCCTGGTTACAACAGACAACAGGTGCTGGAGTAGGCCATTCGGCCCTTCAAGCCAGCACCACCATTCATTATGATCATGTTTGCTCGTAAAGGGAAAATTTCTCCTCTCTACAGTCCTCAAAGTTTTATACAAAAGGGCTCTCAGCCTTCTGTACTCTGGAGAAAAACAATTCCAATCTATCTAGTTTATAAATATAATTATGAATAATAATGGAAATATGAATGTATTCACCTCAAATGCTTCTAGGAACGTTTTAACACTCTGTAGATAAAGAAATTTCTTTTCAATTACCTGTAGTCATTAGCAACTATCTTATATGTATGGCGCATAGTTTTGGATTTCCTGATAAGTGGAATGCTCTTAAACCAAAGTCACTCGAGATTCTAGTGAGAATAGTAGTTCAAAAAAGCTTTGGACATTAGGAATGTAGGAGCAGGCCTGAAAATACCGAGAACACCATGTGGTTTGATTTCACACCAGATCAGGTGATGATGCCATGCCACCATACCCCCATCCCCCCCCCCCCCCCCAAAAAAGGGGAGGATCTGTCTCCCAGTCACTGAAGGATACAACTTGGCAGGTTGCTGCAGGGATTCTGGAGGGATGAGGATGTCATCAAAATATCCCAAGGTCACTGCGAGGGAGAGAGAAGAAACAGCCGTGTAAGTTAAGGGATGTCGATAGCAGGTTAGACATCAACATTGTACTGGGGGAGGGGGGCAGATTTGAGAACCAGACCCCTCCCCAAACCCTGGTTGAAAATATCTTGAGGCAGTAGTCTCCATGGGTGTGTGTCAATAGTGCACTGTAGATATACTTCAACACCAGAGGGATGGGCACAACAAACCTGGAGTTCTGTGCACCCTTACAGAATCCCTACAGGGTGGAAGCAGGCCATTCAGCCTGACCCTCTGATGAGCATCCCACCCGGACATATCTCTTACTCTAACTTGTAACCCTGCATTTCCCCTGGCTAATCCATCTAACCTACACATCCCTGAACACTACGGGCAATTTAACATGCCCAATTCACCTAGCCTGCACATCTTTAGATTGTGGGAGGAAACAGAGCACCTGGAGGAAACCCACACAAACACAGGGAGAATGTGCAAGCTCCACAGAGAGGGTGGAATTGAACCTGGGTCCCTGGCACTGTGAGGCAGCAGTGCTAACCACTGAGCTGCTGGTGAGTTGAGGTCTCCTTTACCTACAGAAGGATACACTCGCATTTGATGCAGCTGAGAGAAGGCTCACAAGGGTGAAGGAGTTGTCTTGTGTGCCAAGGCTGGGCCCAAGCCCAGTGGTAGGTGATCTAGAGCTATGGATAGTGATGGTAGAGGCTCCAATTCATCATGTAGCTGACCAGCCAGCTCTCTCACTCTTACCACCTGCAAATGGAAGAAGATGCAGATTTATAATCAATATTATAAGGGCACCTTCAATAAGGCATCTTGGGGCAGGAACTGAACCCTGAATCTCAGGTTAAGAGGCAGGGGTGATACCCCCTGCACCATGAGATGACCAACAGCTGACCCTGAAACATTCAGTAGTGACACGGAGATAAGAATGAAACAACACTTCATTCCCAAATGCAAACAACCCTCAATGAATCAGGCACAGGATTCTACCGACGAAGCTAATATGGCAGAAATTTGCCCGATGGGATCTTGGACGAGGCTCCTCCAATGGATCATGTCCCAGCAACCCAAACTGGAGCAGATACAGCACTGACAGATGTCCACACTGTAGGGTCTTCACAAATTCCTCTGCTGCCAACTCTTTGGGAAGTGATAGGTCCCTAAGGCCTTTGAGTAAGTAAGTGGTGTAAGGAGCTGAAGGAACAGGAGGCTACTCTCCATCCAGCTGGATGCCCATGCAATCTTTCTTTATAGAACTCCGTACAAAACTCTAGCTTAATCAGTCTGTTATACTGCTTCAATATTATGTTCCTCCTTTTTGTAAGCAATACCTTGCCCAATGAAGAAAAGCCTTCCCTCCCACCTGGTCTACCTGTCCAGGCACCTTCAGGGACCTCCCTGGTCCCTGAAGTCATAAACTTAATCTACTTGCCTAACAAAAAAAAACTATTGATATTATTAATTAGGGCAGCACGGTGGCTCAGTGGTTAGCACTGCTACCTCACAGTGCCAGGGACCATCCTTGAGCGACTGTGTGTGGAGTTTGCACATTCTGCCCGTGTCTGCATGGGTTTCCTCCAGGTACTCCGGTTTCCTCCCACAGTCCAAAGATGTGCAGGTTAGGTGGATTGGCTAAGGTAAATTGCCTGTCGTGTTCAGGGGTCTTTAGATTAAGTGGGTTATAGAGGGATGGGTCTGGGTGGGATGCTCTGAGGGTCGGTGTAGACTTGTTGGGCCGAAGGGTCTGTTTCCACACTGGAGGGATTCTATGATACACCAGTTTTGCAATTTTCAGCTGGCCTTTGGTCTCGACAGCTTCCTGGGGAGAGTTCCAGATTTCCACTGCCCTTAGTATGAAAAACTACTTCCTGGCATCACTCTTAAATAGCCTGTCTGCCTGCCTCGTTGTTCCAGACATCGCCCAGCACATTCACCAGGTCAAATCCTGTAATTATCTTAAAACACTTCAACACAATCATGACTTAATCTTCCATATCTGAGGAAGTACAATCCCACTCAATGCAGATGCAGTCCGAAGATTACAGGATGTGTGATGAACTAGCTGGCTACAACCAGCATGTCAGAGAATGCACTGAACTCAATGTACAGGAAGGGAGACTGATTGATCAGCTAGGATTTCTGCCCCTCATCGCTATCCAGCTCCCTACTGGTGGCAATGTGTTCAATGTGTAAATGAAACAAGCCTGGTTATGACAGTTCTCAAAGAGAACTCCAGCACCATTCAGGACCTACAGAAGTGGATGGGGAGAGGGCTGCTAAGTGCAGCGAGGCAAACACATCTACTTTGCAACAAAAACAGAAATTGCTGGAAAAGCTCAGCAGGTCTGGCAGCATCCATAGAGAGAAATCAGAGGAAGTTCTGAGGAAGGGTCGCTCGACCTGAAACGCTAACTCTGATTTCTTTCCATAGATGCTGCCAGATCTGCTGAGCTTTTCCAGCAACTTCTGTTTCGGTTCCTGATTGACAGCATGCGCGGCTATTTCAGTTTACATCTACTTTACAAATGTTCCTGGCAAATTCTCGAAGCGAGAATCCCTCCCCACTGCAGGATTCTGGAATCCTGAAGCACGAACAAATCCATATTCATTGATGACCTTGACACAGAGACACCACCACCATGCCCCCCCCCCCCCAAAAAAAAAATCTTGGCTTTCAATTCAAACATCAAGGGCAAATCAAACATCTCTGCCTTCCTGGGGTGGAGGCAAATTCCAACCATCTCCAAGGTCATTAGCTGTGAAAAGAACATTATACTTTTCACACGGCCAGACTGTTAACACTGCACAATTATGAAGGGCAAGCTTATCTCTCAGACATGTACATTTGACAAGCTGCTCATTACATTTAGGCTGCAGAACAATGGATAGCCACAGGCCCACATAACTACTGGCAATTGTCATAAAAGCTTATATGACATGTTGACTAATGTCCTTTAGGAATGCCCTCTGAGCAGTAAATGGGCAAAAACCCTCAGCCTGCGAAACTGATTAAAAAAAATTCCAAGTATCTCATGTTCAAATGCAATTGGGGATTACTATGAAAGGAATATTTACAAAGGATGGCCAAGGTATGATGTGGACTTGGAGAATGGTGTAGAGGATGAGGGAACTCAGCTGTGTAGAGATGAGAGAAGTTGAGACTGTTCTCCTTTAAGCAACAAAGATAAAGAGGAGATTTAAAGGACTGTTCAGAGTGACATGGTGTTTAATACTGAGTAACTGTCTTTACTGACAAGAAAGTCTATAACCAGAAGGAACACATTTAAGATAATTGTTAAAAAAAAATTGGGGGCTCGGGATAGGAGTGAGCTGGTATGAACTGCTTTCTAGAGTGAGCTGTGATGATTTGCAACGTATGATTCTGAACTCACCTTGGTCAAAGAGCCCATTGCTGCACCTAGACTTGATAAACCCAGGCAGACAACTAGACACGAGGGGGGCAGGGGGGATTGGAAACCTCAGAAGATCAGTCACTCACCGTGAACACCATCCTGGCTGCAGCCTTTAATTTTGCCGGTAATAATCTCATCCAGAAAAGGCCGAAAGACCACGTAACGGAAATGTACTGAATGGGAAAACAGAGAAGAGGAAACATCACACTTAAAGCAAGAAGCTGCATTTATACAGCACCCTCCGAAGCTTCAGGTCATATCCAATTCATGCAACCAATGAATCATTACTGCAGCACGTCATCGTCAAACAGACAAACACGGCCATTAAACTGTACATTAGAAAGATGTCAGCTATTCTGTTTTCAGTGTGGTTTAAACAAGGAGGGCTGGCAGGGATACTGGAAGAATTCCTTCATTTTAGTGAACATACTACAGGATCTTTTACATCCACGTGAACAAACAGAGTGGATCCCAAAAGAAGTGACCATTAACCAAGAGTGAGTCATGATCCACAATCCTTTGAGTCAGATAGGGGTCTCCTACAAACTAAGTGAAGCAGACATGTGGATCTGGACAGGTGAGGCAATGAGGAAAGGCACTCCATGATCTCATTTCCACCAACATGGAATCTGCAGCTGATTAATGGAAGGGAGGAAAGCAGCAGGTTTAGGTACTCAGCACTGCAGCTCTCCCTGAATGACCACTAGCAAAAGTCAGTGGCTGAGGCTTGGCACTGGAGCTTCCAGTGAATCTTTTTAGGAAAAGAAGTGGAGAGGCAGAGAGATAAAGAGAACGAGGTAGACATGTACGTACACCACAAGCAGAGAGACAGAGATATACACACAGACACGGAGAGGGACATAAATGTGCATGCACGTAAGCTGAGTCAGATGCACACAGACAAATTACAAGAAGATGTTAATAAACTCAAAGAATCGGCCTACGAATGGCAAATCAATTACAATTTAGCTGAACAGGAGATATTACATTTAGTATTGAAGCAGGTCATATACTACTGGAAAATAAAACAAAATCTATGTGATATGAAGGCAAAGGGCATCTAAAAACACATATAAAGCATGAGAAGTAACAGTGAAGGTTAGCAATGCTATAAAAAGGCTAATCTACAGCAACAGTCTGTTTTTAAGCAGGACAAAATTGAAAAGTAGGGAAGTTACGCTCTACTTGAATGAGACTTTACTTAGACCATAACTGTAGTGCTGTACACAGATCTGATCGTCATATAACAAGGATATCAGTGCATGACAAAGATTTACAAGGACGATACCAGAACTGCAAGGTTGTATCAGGAATTGATGGATAGACAGGGGGTCTCACAGCACAACTGGAGTGGTGACCTAATGGGGGTCTATAAAAATTATGATAAGATTTTGACTGACAAGAGAGAGAGAATTTCCATTTGAGGAAAGAGCAGAAGTACAGATCGATACAAGGTGGGCAGCTGGAAATCCTGCAGAGAATTCAAGCGAAACTTCTTGTGAAGTTTGAACAGATTTATCCACACAGTGCAGTCAAGGTGAACACCATCGGTGCATTTAAAACAGACCTCACCAGGCTGAAAGAAATTGATGAGGAAGGATGAGTCAAGGCTCCAGTGGAATCTAAATGTTGACAGACTGTTGTACCCTGTACCCTGTGACATTGTGCACCCGGTCTCTAGTCCGGATTCAGGATTTGCAGTGACAAGAGGGAAGTGGACACTGCTTTACTGTGAGTCATTAAATAGAAACATGATTCCCTATTTTCAGATGTATAACCTTTGGTGTGAGATGCTCCATCCCCTGGGAAAATGTAGGAATCTTCCAGCTTGGTAATGTCATACAGGCAAATGCAGAGGCCGACATTATATACTACCTGTAGAGAAGAAACGCAACAAGCTCAATCAGCAGTAAAACACAATTAAGAGAGATTCTCAACTGATCCTGCAAATGACTGATAACCCAAATGTCTGCAGCTCCATGACACATCTAGAAGTTTAATCCAATCATTTTCCAACCTTACTTTTGACCTGCTGGTTGAATATTCCCACCAATTTCTATGCATTTTCTCTCCTCTGCTGGTCAGACCTTCATACTGAACTAATCAAAACTACATCACTGTCAATAACTACTCCCAGCTGACTGACGTCGCTTCTTCACAGTGAACTAGCCTCTGACCTTCCAGCAAGGTAAAGATCAGGATGTTTCTCCTCACTCCTTGCTCTGCGATGAACCTTTCAACAGACAGGGAGGAGAAACCAGCTTGAGAACAATATTGGGGAATGTCAACAGGCCTATTTTAATGGTATCGCAGTGCAGTTTCATTGAGAATGAACAGCATCGAGGTGACCATTGGCCCTATCATACCAGTGCTAGCTCTCTCAAAGAGCTGTTCTTAGTCACATACTCCTGTTCCTTCTCCCCCATAATCAATCAATTCTTCATTCTGTACCTGGCCAGCTTCCCTTTCAAAAATGTTTACAGGACCAGCCTTATAGATGCGGCTACAACAGCAAGTCACAGGCTGGAAATCCTGTAAGTAACTCACTTCTTGACTCCCCAGAGCCTGTCCACCGTCTACAAGGCAAAAGTCAGGGGTGTGATGGAATACTTGTCTGGATGGATCCAGCTCCAACAACACTCCAGAGGCTAAACAGGGTCCAGGATAATGCAGTCCATTTGAATGCTCTCCCCATTCCCCTCCTACACTGCAGTACGTACCAAATACAAGATGCACAGGGGCAACTTGCCAAGCCGCCTTCGCTAATATCCTTCTAAACTAGTGACCTCTACCACTTATAAGGACAAGAGTAGTAGATACATGCGAACAGCATTCGCCTGCAGTTTCTCCTCTCAGACACACAACACCCTGGTTGGGCACATCAACATTCCTGAGTTAAGATCCAAGAATGCCCTACTGAGCACTGTAGGTGTATTGATACCATATAGACTCCAGCAATTCAATAAGGCAACGCCCCTCCCACTTCTCATGACAATTAACGTTGGATAACTGAAGATGGTGAAGCTAGAAACGCCTGCATCCCTTGACAGCTTAAACCAAAACAAAAACCTCTTCAGACAGCACTCCATATCCTAACAGTACCAAGAGGAAACAATTCTCATTACCCCTATAGGTGTCCAGTCAATCATTTGGACTTGTCAGTTGTTAAGCTACTTGCCAGACAACAGTTGGGGCAAAAAAAAGTTTCCTATTACAACCTCTCTCATCTTGAAGCCACTATCAGGTGACCTGCTAAGTTTCTGTTCCCAGGAGAATGTCCTAACTTTCCAAATTTTTCTCAGGACAGGAGCCCCTCACTCCAGGAGCATCCTGGTAACTCTCCTCATGCCCTTTCCAAGGCCTTTACACGATGCGCAGTAACCACTCAATGTTCTGAGGCCTAACCAGTGATTTATCAAACTGCAGCAGCACAAAACCACTGCTTTTATGTTCTCTTTCTACAAACCTGGATAACCTACCAGTTATAATCACCTTATCAATGGCACATCATCTTTAAGGAAAAGGGGAAAGAATTGCAGGTGCTGGAAATAAAATGAGAAATTGCTGGAAAATCTCAGCAGGTCTGGCTGCATCTGAGGACAGAAGTCGGAGTTAACGTATCAAGTTCAACAACTTTGGGCCTTGAGGTACCTCTACTCATGCCCTTACTGCAAACCCAAGACACTAAGTCTTATTATCACATGGTCTGCTATTACACACCATCCATTGTTAGTCACTAGTAGTCCCCACTGGTAGCCATTCATTCTCCCAGGCTGACTGTTATCCACTCCTTTGTCTATCCAACTGTTCTTCACTCTCCTTGAGCTCTATCTCCATCTGATATTTACTCCTTCTCACCTCCTCTTATGCCATCTTCTGCACAAAAACCAGCTTTTTCTGCGATACCATGAGTTCTGAGCAAGGGTCACTGGACCTGAAACGTTAACTCCGATCTCTCTCCACAGATGCTGTCAGATCTGCCGAGATTTTCAGCAAATTTCTGTTTTTGTTTCATCTTTAAGGATGTGTATATGGACAGGATGAAATTCAAAATAAAACTGTAAAAGAACTGTAGATACTGGAACCCTGAAACAAATAAAAACAGCAAACTGCTGGAGAAGCCTGAAGGGTTCTGGACTTAGAATGTTAACTCTGCTCTCTCTTCACAGATGCCGAGTTTCTTCACCAATTTCTGTTTTATTATAAATTTCTTGCTTTACTAATTTTTGCTGTTATTGTATTGCTTCTTTCCATATTAATCCTCCCAAAGGGCATCATGTCACACTTACTTGCACTGGACGTCATGCTCCAAAACCTGATCATTATCATCTGAAGCTCAGACCTATCTTACATTCAGATCATCTGTAAACTTCATAATGCCACTTTCTGCACAAGAGCATAGGTCATCAATAACAACTTCAGGGTACAGGACCCAAAGGTCACCATGAGAGACACTGTTACAAGCTACCTCCCAATCTAAGAAGCATCCATCTCTTTGTAATGAGTAACTGCTTCCCATCACTGTGATAATTTTCTATCTACTTTGATGAGCCTAACATTTACTTCTGTGCTGCCATAAATTGAACGCTCCACTGCTACTTCTCCCGAATTCAAGGGGCTTTCATATTTTTGATAAATCTCCTACATGGCACTCAGGCAAATGCCTCCCAACAGTCTGTATGTACAATCATCACACTAAATGAATCAACCTTCTCTGCTACCTCATCAAAATCATTTTTCTAAGTCCCACATGAAACCAGGGGCTCACCCAGGTTCCTTTGACAGCACCTTCCGAACCCACGACCACTTCCATCTAGAAGGACAAGGGCAGCAGATACACGGGAACACCACGCCCTGCAAGTTCCCCTCCAAGCCACTCGCCATCCTGACCTGGAAATCTGTCACTGTTCCTTCAGTGGGTCAAAACCCTGGAATTCACTCCCTAACAGCAAACACCCCGCACCAAAAGGACAGCAGCAGTTCAAGAAAGCCGCTCTTTTCCAGGGCAGCTAGGGATGGTAATGCCCAGCAACATCCACATCCCATGAAAAATGAAAAGAACTGACAGGAAACAAATCAGCCTGGTCGCAGCTTTAACAAGAGGTTCTCCACCTTATTTGCTAGTTTTTTGTTCAGCTCTTCAGCAATGGCATCATTCAGCCTCCTTTCGAAAAGCCAGGGTGGGATCCGCACAGTATCCACCATCTCCACAAGGACGAACATGCTGCGAGTAGATAGGATCAACACACTGAGAAGGAAGGAGAAGAAATGACTTAAACACTGTTCACCATAATTGGGAAAAGTGAGGACACTCATGAAGTTAGTTCCTATAATAAAAAGGACTGCTTTTTATTTGAATTGACAAAAAGTCTTATTGATAATACAGCATTAAGTCACAGTGCGATTAACCAACAGTCTATTTAAGTCATGTCATGCTGTACATCTATCTGCACCACTGGCAAATGCAAAGGAGGGTGCTGAACTATGCAAAGGACCTGCATTTTTGTAGCACTTTTATTATGGCAAAAATCCCAAGGCACTTCTCAGGAGCAGTTGCCAAACAAAATTTGATAGTAAGCCACATGGGGAGATAGTAGAGCAAATGACCAAGATCTTTCAGGAGTGTCTTAAAGGAATAGAGAGAGGCAGAAGAGTTTTGGGCAGGAATTATAGAGTTTGAGGCCCAGTCTCCTGAAGACTCAGCCATCAACAGTGAAGTGATTAAAATCAGGAATGCTCAAGGGATCAGAATTGGAGAAGCACAAGTATCTCATGTGTTTGTAGGGCTAGAGTAGAGAGGATTACCTAGATATAGAGAGCACGGCAAAGCCACAAAGGGATTTAATATCTTAAAAATCTCACCCTAATTTATGTCATTCCTTTGCCTAGGAGTCATCTGAATGTCAGCAAGCACCAGAGTGACAGGGGCACAGGACTAGGTGCAAAAAAAGAAACTGCTGTAAAAGCTCAGCAGGTCCAGCAGCTTCTGTGAAGAGAAATCAGAGTTAATGTTTCTGGTCATGTGACCCTTCCTCACAACACTTGACCTGAAACGTTAACTCTGATTTCCCTCTTCAGATATTGCCAGACGTGCTGAGCTTTTACAGCAATTTCTGTTTTCGTATGTAGTCCTGCACCCCTATCACTCTAGTGCTTGCTGACATTCAGGTGACTCCCAGGCTCACCACTATTCCAGAGCACTCCCAGTCGGTCACCCACATTCTACCCTCAGTTTGTCAGAGTTCATCCAGAACGGCTGTTCACGTCAATGTGCACTGAGTCCCAAAAGAACTGTAGATGCTGTAAATCAGAAACAAAAACAGAAATTGTTGGAAAAAGCTCAGCAGGTCTGGCAGCTTCTGTGGAGAGAAATCAGAGTTAACTTTTCAGGTTGAGTGACCCTTCCTCACAGTTCTCGACCCGAAACGTTAACTCTGACTTCTCTCCACAGAAGGTGCCAGACCTGCTGAGCTTTTTTCCAACAATTTCTGATTTACAGCATCTACAGTTCCTTTGGGACTCAGTGCAAGTTGAGATAAACAGCGATTCTGGACGAACTCAAGCAAGCCGAGGGTACAGGGCGGGTGACAGTCAGGGACTCTCTGGAATAGTGGAGTACAGGTAGGAATGAGGGTTTCTGCCGCAAATGAACTGAAGCTGAGACGTAATGGGGGAGGAAGAGGAGAAGGAAAGCATCTTATTGTATGTGAAGCATTTTGGTACGTCCTGAGGTCTTGAAGGGCGCTACAGAAATGCAGCTTTTACGGAGTGTGAGATCTATTGATTAAAATGCGGGGGGTCTGGGGAGGTGGGCGGTTTGGGCAATGCGCTGGCAGTCAGCTCCAAACTTACTGACTACTTTGAGAAACCTCCCCCAAAGAACTGACTGAGGTTCCCGAAAGTTACGGTCAGCCAAAGCCGCGGGGGGCGGGGGTAAGGCTCAGGGCCTCAATATTGGCAGCTTTGAGCCGGAGGGAGCGACTGCAGTCACGGGCCCCAGGCCTCGGAGCCAGGCGCCAGGCCCTAGGCCCCAGACTCCGGTCGCGTTCGCAGCAGCAACAGCCTCAACCATCCAGGTTCGGGGCCGAGCCTCTACCCATTTTCTATCCATGTCCCGCCGCCGCCATCGGACCTTCGCACGTTCCCATTCCGCGGCTTCCACTCGTTCAAATTCACTTTACGGCAGACGGTCGGGGGGGGGGAGGCGCGCGCGTTCTTTTTTACGGCAGGAGGTCACGCCATTAGCTTTTGCCGTTGAATTTTACGGCAGTTTGCGACGGCCCTGCCCCGGACACCCTTCAAGATGTTTGGACACCTGAGAAGGAGGGAGCTCAGCATTTGTCGAGTGAACAGGAGCGCACAGGTTTTACAACAAAGAACTTGAAGCGAATGCAACTGTATCGGAAACCAGTCATTTTTTTTCTCAAAGTGATGTTTTACTTTGGGTTGAACATCCAAAATCCAAAGTGATTGAGCTGCGTGATCCCACAGCCAACAGATCAGATCTGAGATACCAAGGTGTAGAGCTGGATGAACACAGCAGGCCAAGCAGCATCAGAGGAGCAGGAAAGCTGATGTTTTGAGCCTAGACGCTCCTCCTGTTCATCCAGATCTACACCTTGTTATCGCAGATTCCCCAGCATCTGCAGTTCCTACTAGATCAGATCTAACTCTGCAGTCCTGCTACATCCAGTGTGAATGGTGGTGGACAATTAAACAACTCACTGGAGGAGGAGGTTCCACAAATATCCCCATCCTCAATGATGGAAGGACCCAGTACATCAGTGCAAAAATAAGGCTGAAGCATTCGCAGCAATCTTCAGCCAGAAGTCCCAAGTGGATGATCCATCTCGGCCTCCTCCAGTGGTTGCCAGCATCACAGATAGCAGTCTTCAGCCAATTTGATTCACCCCCACGTGATATGAAGGAATGCTTGGAGGCACAGGATACATCATTCCACCTATAGTACTGAAGACTTGTGCTCCAGAACTTGCCACTCCCCTAGCCAAGCTGTTCCAGTACAGTTACAATACTGGTATCTACCCAGCAATGTGGAAAATTGCCCCCAAGTATGTCCCGTACACAAAAAAGCAGGAAAAAATCCAACCCGGCCAATTACAGCCCCATCAGTCTCCTCTCGATCATCAGTAAAGTGATGGAAGGTGTTATCAACAGTACTATCAAGCAGCACCTGCTCAGCAATTACCTGCTCAGTGACGCCCAGTTTGGGTTCTGCTGGGGCCACTCAGCTCCTGACCTCATCACAGCCTTGGTTCAAACATGGGCAAAAGAGCTGAAATGCGGAGGTGAGGTGAGAGTGACAGCCCTTGACAACAAGACCACATTCGACCAAGTGTGACACTAAGGGGCCCTTGCAGAACTGGAATCAGTGGATAGCGGCATGCAATCCCTCTGCTGGTTGGAGTCACACCTGACACATAGAAATATGGTTGTGGTTGTTGGAGGTCACTCATCTCAGCTCCAGGACATTTCTACAGGAGTTCTTCAGGGTAGTGTGCTAGGCCCAACCATCTTCGGCTGCTTCATCAATGACCTTCCCTCCATCATTAGGTCAGAAGTGGGGATGTTCGCCGATGATTGCACAATATTCAACACCATTCATGACTCCTCAGATACTGAAGCAGCCCATGTTTACATGCAATGAGATCTGGACAATATGCAGGGTTGAACTCACAAATGACAACAATATTTGTGCCACACATATGCCAGGCAATGACCATCTCTAATAAGATGCAATCTAACCACCACCCCTTGACATTCATTGGTGTTACCAGTGACTAAAAAAACTGAACTGTATTTACCCTGTAAATACAGTAGCTACTAGAGCAAGTCAGAAGCTAGGAACCCTGCAGCAAGTAACTCATCTCCTGACTCCCCAAAGCCTGTCCACCACCTACAAGGCACAAGTCAAGAGTGTGATGGAATACTCCCCACTTGCCTGGATGAGTGCAGCCCCAACAACACTCAAGAAGCTTGATACCATCCAGGACAAAGCCAGCTGCTTGGATCCACAAGAATCCATTCACTCCTCCACCAACGCTTAGTAGCAGCAGTGAGTACTATCTACAAATACATGTCAGAAATTCACCAAAGATCCTCAGACAGCACCTTCCAAACCCACAACCACTTCCATCTAGAAGGACAAGTGCAGCAGATACATGGGAACACCACCTTCAAGCTCCCTTCCCACCAGCATCCGGTCTCCCAGTGTCGATGTCCACTATCTTCGTTTAGTCAAAGGGAAGTTATATTTGACCAATCTATTAGAGTTCTTTGAGGAGGTGATACATGCAGTGGATAAAAGGTGGATATACTGCACTTAGATTTCCAGAAAACATTCAATAAGGTGTCACGTGAAAAATCATTGCGCATAAAAAAGCTCATGATGTAGTTGGTTACATGGATGAAAGACTGAGTTTCGAGAAAGGGTCACCGGACCTGAAACGTTAACTCTGATTTCTGTCCACAGATGCTGCCAGACCTGCTGAGCTTTTCCAGCAACTTCTGTTTTTGAAATCATAGATTCCTTATGGTGTGGAAGCAGACCATTCAGCTCAACGAATCGAAACTGACCCTCCAAAAAGCATCCCGCTCTATCTCTATAATCCTTCATTTCCCATGGCTAACCCACCTAACCTGTTCTCATATATTTCTCATGTACACCATCTCCAGTTCTTTCAGTTTTTATTTGGATAGAAGGCTGGCTGGCTGGTAGAAAACAGAGAGTGGGTACAAATGGGACTTTTATCAGTTGGACAAGATGTAACAAGCATTGTGTCGAAGAGATTGGTGCTGATACCTCAACCGTTTACAAATTTGGGTGAAGGGACAGATGGTGTGTTTGCCAATTTGCTGATGATATAAAGATAGGTGGGAAAGTATGTTGTGAAGAGAACATGAGTAACATGGGTGGCACGGGGCTCAGTGGTTAGCACTGCAGCCTCACAGCACCAGGGACCTGGGTTTGATTCCAGCCTCGGGCGACTGTCTGTGTGGAGTTTGCACTTTCTTCCCGTGCCTGCGTGGGTTTCCTTCGGGTGCTCCAGTTTCCTCCCACAGTCCAAAGATGTGCAGGTTAGCGTGGATTGACCGAACTAAATGCAGGGATAGGATGGGTGGGGGAATGGGATGCTTTTTAGAGGGTCAGTGATGACTCAATGGCTGAATGGCGTCTTTGTGCACTGTAGGGATTCCATGAGGATGCTGTGGATAGTTATAGATAGGTTCAGCAAGTGGGCAAAGATCGGGTAAATGTAATAAAATGTGAAATTGTCCATTTTGGCAAGAGGTCTTAAACAGAAGCATTATTATCTAAATGCTGAGAGATTGTAGAGCTTGGAGGTACAGAACAGATCTGGGTACCCCCATACCTGAATCGCAGAAGGTTAGTATGCAGGTGCAGCATGTAATTAGGAAAGCCAATAGAATGGGGGGAACTGAATACAAATGTAGGATGATTGTGGCTGAGTTATATAGGGCACAGTTGAGACCATATCCCGAGTACGGGGTACAGTACTATTCTCTGTATTTACGGAATAATGTAAAAGCATTGCAAGCAGTTCATAAAAGGCTTTACTGGGCTAATAATTGGGAAGGGAAAGGTTGTTTCTTGAGGGAAGGTTGGATGAGCTTTCTGCTGCAGAAGGATAAGAAGTGACTTCATTGACAGATATAAAAATCCTGAGGTGGGGGTGTGCTTGACCAGGCAGAGGTGGTGAGGATGTTTCCCTTTAGGAGAGAAACTGGAAAGACAGTGATTGTTTAAAAAAAAATTTAAAACAGAGATATGGACATTTCCTGTCTGTTTTCGAGAGCAATGAGGTTTTGGAAAGCTCTTCCTGAAAAGTTGCTGGAAGCAGAGTCTGTGAATCTTTTTAAAGCAGAAGTGGATAGCGGTGAAAGGTTATCAGAAGCGGATGTGGATTTGGAGTTAGATACGGATCAGCCACAATCTTATTGAATGGCAGAGCAGGCTCAAGGGGCTGAATGGCCTATTCTGCACTCAGTTTTACGTTGATTTGTTTTTGCTTCCACAGAAGCTCAGGATGCTGCGACGCCTCAGCCAGACCGAATACTTTTGGGTATAGAGCTGTCATCCATTTGATGAGAGTAGCCGACTCAACACAGATATCATTCACTTAGAGTCGAGTGTGTTGCTGACAGAACGAGCGTACACCAGGACTGTACTGTTTGGCTAAGTTAGTCTGATCACAGATCCTTGTGCAGTGCTTGATTGCTTCATCCTGTGAGTGATTCAAGTGATGGACACCGGACTTTCAGAGAAAATTCTAGACAGAGAGAGAGAGACAAGATCACAGAATTGTTACAATGCGGGAGAGCGTTCAGTCCATTGTTGCTTTTCAAATGTGCATTATAGTCTAGTGCTAATCTTCTACCTTGTCCCATCTCCCTGCACACCATCTCGATCCAAATAATCATCCACTGCTCCTCTTGAATACCTCAATTGAACCTGCCTCCACCACGTTTAGTGTACATAATTAATCAGTTAAAACCTTCTAACTGATTAAAGATTTAATCTGAGGTCTGTTTCATACAGAAAAACCAAAAGAACTGCAGATGCTGTAAGTCAGGAACAAAAACAGAAGGAAGGGTCTGTGGAAGGGTCACCAGACACAAAACATTAACTCTGACTTTTTCTTCACAGATGCTGCCAGACCAGCTGAGCTTTTCCAGCAACTGCTGAGACAAAAAGGTGCGGAACTGGACGAACACAGCAGGCCAAGCAACATCAGAGGACCAGGAAAGCTGACATTTTTCTGAAGAAGGGTCTAGACCCAAAACGTCAGCCTTCCTGCTCCTCTGAATCTGCTTGGCCTGCTGTGTTCATCCAGCTCTACACCTTGTTATCTCAGATTCTCCAGCATCAGCAGTTCCTACTATCTCCAGCAAATTCTGTTTTTGTTCTTTGTTTAATACAATCTCGTCAGTTGAGTGATCGTTTGATCTTTTACTTACACATTATATGTTCTGTGTGCTTCTTTCTTGCTTCACCTAACGAAGGGGCTACACTCAGAAAGTTTGTGTTTTCAAATAAATTGCCCGTAGTGTTCAGGGATGTGCAGATTAGTGGGTTTTGGGGTATGGGTCCGAGTGGGATGCTGTGAGGGTCAGAGTGGACTTGTTGGGCTGAAGGGTCTGTTTCCACACTGCAGGGATTTTACGATCAATAAAACCTGGTGTTGTATGATTTCTAACCTTGTCCACCCCAGTTCAACACCGGCACCTCCACACCGCGACCACATTTCCAGGCAATGCATTCCAGACCCCAGCTATCAGCTGTGTGAAAACAGGTTTTTCAACCTTTGTTTCATTTGCAGCTTACTTTAAATATGTGCCGTCTCATTCTTGTTTTTTTCATGAGCAGGAACGTCTTCCCCCTATCTACTCTATCCATCTTGCTCATGGTTTTGAAAACCTTTATTAAATCTCCCATCAGCTGCCTTCACTCCAGGGAGAACAGCCCCCATCTCCATAAATTGAACCCCTGTAACTAAAGTTTCTCTTTCCTGGAACCGTTCTTGTAAGCTGCTTCTGCAAACTTGTCAATGCATTCCCATCTTTCCTGTAATGTGATGCCCACAACTCCAGCTAAGTCCCTTGTGTGAGTTTAACATCACTTCCCTGCTCTAGTTCTCTATGCCGCCATTAATAAAGCGAGGATACTGTGTGTTTTATTAACTGCTCCACTACATGAATATTGAATGTTTTGTAAAGTTTTAAGTCATAGAAATAAATTTTAAAGTTTGAACCAGTAATTGTAACAAGGTCAGCCAGCTGGATTTCATAGAATAGGAGTTCCCTAATTGGGGCTGTTAATCTGATTCAATCAGGGAGCCCCAGCTGACAGATTAAAAAGGGGAGTGTCAGACATGCTGAAACTCTGACAGCTGACTCTGAAGAGGCAGAACTAAATTCAAGGACTATTCATGTGTAAAAATACTGCATTCAATTCCGGTCTCCCTGCTGTAGAAAAGATGGCATGAAACTTGAAAGGGTGCAGAAAATATTTACAAGGATGTTGCCAGGGTTGGATGGTTTGAGCTACAGGGAGAGGCTAAATAGGCTGGGGCTGTTTGTCTTGGAATGTCAGAGGCTGTGGGGTGATCTTATAGAAGTTTATAAAATCATTTGGGGTGTGGATAGCATGACCATCAAGGTCATTAAGGTAAGGGGGGATCCAAAACTAGAGGGTGTAGGTTTAAGGTGAGAGGGGAAATGTAAAAGGGACCCAAGGGACAAAGTTTTCACGCAGAGTGTGGTGCATGTATGGAATGAGCTGCCAGAGGAAGTGGTGGAGGCTGGTACAATTACAACATTTAAAAGGCATCTGGATGGGTACATGAATAGGAAGGGTTTAGAGGGACATGGGCCAAATGCTGGCAAATGGGACTAGATTAATTTAGGATATCTGGTTGGTATGGATGAACTGGACCAAAGGGTCTGTTTCCATGCTGTACAACTGTATGAATCTAATGGTTGACTTGTTGATGGGGTACAGACCTCTGTGCAGTTATTTCAGACATTGGAGGAAGAGGGCTCAGCTGGCTGAGAAGAAGGTGCAGTGGAAACAGAGGTCACTGAAGTGAGCACCTTCCCAGCTCACTGTCCTCCTCAGCACCTGCTGTAACAGGCTCTGCCTGTGCTGTCATGTGTATAATGTGGGAAACTGTGAAAGTGCCCAGTTTGGTGAGAAGAGTGAAAAAATAAGAATTTTGTCTAAATGGTGAGAGATTGCAGAGCTTGGAGAGACAGAACACATCTGGATACAGCCGCGCATGAATTGACAGAAGGTTGGAATGCAGGTACAGCTTTCAGTCAGTGATCCTCATTGTAGTGACTGTAACAAGGTCAGCCAGGAAGACCTTAGAGAATATGAGCTCCCTGACTGTGGCTATTAACATGGGCCAATCAGGGAGCCCTGGCTGACAGATTGAAACAGGAGTATCAGGGATTCTGCTCACTTGAGAGCTGGCTCAGTACTAGCTGGGGCAGTGTCATGTACTACATGTAAATAAAGAGTGACTTTGTGATGGGATACTGGCATTCATCGAGATATTTCACTCATATCTCTTTATAAGGTCATGAGTAAAGGGTAGACCATTCAATAAGCTCATGGCTGGTCTGATCATGACCTTAAGTCCCCTTTTCTGCCTGTCTGTCTTTAACTCTGGAATCCCTCGTCAATTTAAAATCTTCCTTACATAGCCTCAAATATTTTCACAGACCTGGCCTCCACTGCTGTCAAGGGAAGCAAATTCCAGAGACCAATTACTGCCTCAAAGAACAATTTTATTTTTTTTCTTTTACGAGATGAGGGCATCGTTGGCCAGGCAGCATTTATTACCCATCCCTAACTGAGTCAACCACATTACTGCAGGTCTGCAGTCACATGTAGGCCAGACAGGTAAGGATGACAGTTTCCTTCCCTAAAGAACATTAGTGAACCAGATGGGTTTTTCGGACAATCGACAATGGATTCACAGTCATCATTAGATTCTTAATTCTAGATATTTTCAGTGAATTCAAATTCTGCCTTCTGCCGTAGTGGGATTTGAACCCAGGTCCCCAGAACATTTTCTGGGTCTCTGGGCTGGCAGTCCAGCGATAATACCACTTGACCATTGCCTCCTCGTATTCCTCCTCATCTCCAGCATAAATGGAGAAACCTAGTTGTGACACTGTGTTACAGGTTTTAGATTTCTCCTGGCAACTGGAAACATCTTCAGAGCTCCCTCTCTGTCAAGACTCCTCAAAATCTTATGTCTCTCCATTGGTGTCGAATTTTGTCTTGTAACACGTGAATGAAACACACTGGGACTGTTCCTAATCAGAAGGCGCTATATAAATGTGAATTTTTTTTTGCTGCTGGAGCATGAGCAGTGGAGCTTTGCTGTTGCCAGTAGGGGGCATGTGATTCGCAGATTAGTTATTTAAATAATCGTACATTGACAAATGGACATGGTCCTGAATGTGGATAGGGCGTTAGTTTTGGCATACACCTGTACAGGGTGAGCTCATTGTGCAGTGGGTAATGTCCCTATTTCTGAACCAGAAGCTGCAGGTTCGAGTCCCCCACCAGGACTTGCTGACCTATCCAATCAGGTTCACTGTCAGCCTGTAAATTGTTCCCATACACCTGAATGGTTGTGGTCAACCTGTTCTGGGGGGGGGGGTGCCATGAAACCGCTGCTGTGGACAATATCCAACAGCAATTCTATGGCACACCCTTCTTCTCTCTCCCTGTCATCTTTGGAGTTCTGGAAAGAGACAGAGAAGCAGCGGGAGCGGCGATGGTATCACAGGGAGCATGGCAGTGGCCATTGATCCTGGGGCGGTGTTGGCTGGTGGTCTGGTGCAGGGGCCTGAGCCCCACATAGTTAGAGTGAGCCCAAAGGATTGATCCCCTGGCATTTGCAGCGTAATGAGCTGGAAGCCCGAGGTTTCCTGGAAAACAGGCCAGTGCACAGGAGACCAAGCCCTTGCAGGGAATGCATGTAAGAAAGGCTGTTGAATTTTCACCTTTATTCCACATTTTTCCACTTACTACTGGGAAGGACTATGGTAATGCTTTACAGTTGATGTTGTTTCTCTATGTTACCGCTTATACCTAAGGTTCTGTACCTAAGATACCACCACATGTGGTGACACTGTACACTTTTCACTGTACTCCTGTACAAGTGACAACAAAGCTTCAATCAAATAAATCAAATCAACTCAATCCCCAGAAATGAGAATGGTGGGAGATACAGGTGCTAGCACACTGCTGATGGGCCAAATGCCCCCCTTGTGTTTGCTCATGCTGAATTGAATTGAAATCTATGGCCTGGCCCTGCAAACGAGGATGGCAGGAAGAACACATGCTAATGCCCTGCTGATGGCCTCCTTGCGCTATCTGGCTCACGTGGGACGTCTCTCTGACACGTTGCCCAGAAGGTGTCAACAAATGTACCACATATGGGGCAGTCATCACAGTGAGTGCAAATTTTTAACCTGCACTGTTTCTGTGTCCCCTTTAGTCCCCGCTTTACACTGGGCTATCTGCTGGGATTGTGAGCTTGCTTTGTGATTGTAAAAATCCAGATACACTTAAAATGTGTAGCTTGTTTACCCGGAGAATTATGTGATAGATGATGTGGAAAGGGATTTTTACAACTGTCCCAAAACGCCCGAATTGACAGAGGGCCTGAATTTGAAAGGTGTTCTCGCTCGAAGTTCAATTTCAGTAATTCTAGCCCCTCTCCCCTGTAGCCCCACCCCCACTACCTCATTCAACCCCTTGCCCACTCCTTGGTGAAGACTGCATAGGGCTCAGCTATGATACCTCACTTAGCCGAATGACACAGGTGAATTGCCCTACCCTCACAGGCTGAGAGGAGGGGAAGGGGTTGGCGCGTGGTGTGGGGATGGCAGCGGAATCTTTAAACATTTCTGAGGCAGAGGTAGGACAGTTCTTGATTGCCAAGAGGGCGAAAGATTATCGGGGAGGGTAGAGTTGAGGTTAAAAATCAGAGCAGCGATGAGGGGCCGACTGGCCTGCTCTTGTTGCTACAAAAGGGAGGTGGATAGAGCTGAATCCTCCTTCCCTCACTGATAGTGAGCAGTAGTGGAGTCAGGCTGTCTGGTGTCTGGAATCTGCTCCCCATATTCTGTCCTTCCAGCATATGATTGACAGTGTGTTTTAACTTCACCAAGAAAGGCGGGGTCATGAGCTGTCAATTCCCAGACAGATAGAGAGAGAGAGAATGAACGTTTAACAGCCCCACGACTGCGGAACAATACAGCCTTCCACCTAAAGGAGATCAGGGGACAGTCTGTGAGATTTCTGTTTGACAAGGTAAGCTGTTTATTTCTGGAGATTAAAACAAGGGCTGAAATGCAATTGCAGTTTATCTCCTGTGTTTGCTTGTCCCTCCCTCTCAAAGGGATGCTGCGATATCAAATTCCCTCTGAAATAGGTTCATCTTTTCCTGGTGTGTGTCTTTCTTTAAGGACAATGTTCTGAAATGCAGCAGTGAACACCCCCCCCCCCCGCCCCCAACCCTGTGTCTGTGCTTGTTACAGCCTCAGTTCTTTGTACTGTGCACCCCCCCTCCTTCCCCCGGTGTTAGGTGGAAGATGGATCTGTTGTGCCCACATGCACCCCCCCCCCCACCGCGCTGTAACTCCCGGCCGGGACACCCCACTCTCCACGGGGCGGAGATGTTTTAGACCGAGGGACTGCCCGCCGCTCTTCGGCCTCTCGTTGCGCCGTGGGATCACACCGTGCACACGCATCGGCCCGTGGTCTCCCCCGCAACCTCTACAGAGCACCCTGGCAGCGGCGAGGGGCTTTGGGGTGGCCGGAGGGTCGAGACCGGCGCTAGAGCAATGCAATTCCTTTCTGTTTGCTCACAGTCGGGTGAACTCCCCCAGCCCTCGGGGGAGAACATCCATCTTTTCAGGACAAGGAGATGCTTTCAGACCCTCTTCCCCCTTCCACAGAACACAAACACACATTTCCCCTTCCCCCCCCCCCCCCCCACATCCCCAGGATCAGAGGGGATTGGGACACAAGCGGGTAGAGTGGGTGGAGGTGCAGAGAGAGGGGGAGGGGGAGATTAGACTGGGGGGGGGGAGAGGGATGGGCCTGGGGGGGAAGAGAGGGATGGGACTGGGGTGGGGAGAGAGGTATGGGACTGGGGTGGGGGGAGAGAGGGATGGGACTGGGGGGGAGAGGGATGGGACTGGGGTGGGGGGAGAGAGGGATGGGACTGGGGGGGAGAGAAGGATGGGACTGGGGGGGAGAGGGATGGGACTGGGGTGGGGGGAGAGAGGGATGGGACTGGGGGGGAGAGAAGGATGGGACTGGGGGGGAGAGGGATGGGACTGGGGTGGGGGGAGAGAGGGATGGGACTGGGGGGGGAGAGTGGGATGGGACGGGGGGAAGAGAGGGATGGGACTGGGGGGGAGAGAGAAGGATGGGACTGGGGTGGGGGAGAGAGGGATGGGACTGGGGTGGGGGAGAGAGGGATGGGACTGGGGTGGGGGAGAGAAGGATGGGACTGGGGTGGGGGGAGAGAGGGATGGGACTGGGGGGGAGAGAGGGATGGGACTGGGTGGGGAGAGAGGGATGGGACTGGGGGGGAGAGAGAGGGATGGGACTGGGGTGGGGGGAGAGAGGGATGGGACTGGGGGGGAGAGAGGGATGGGACTGGGGTGGGGGGAGAGAGGGATGGGACTGGGTTGGGGGGAGAGTGATGAAGGATAGACAGAGCTCACAAAGGAATAGGGGTAGACCAAGGGGAGGGGGCGGATAAAGATGAGGACAGAGAGAGGTGGGTGGAGACAGGGTAGGGGGGTAGAAGAGGGGAAGGAAAGGGAGAGTGGGAGGGGGGAAGGATAGATGGGGAGGAAAAGAGGGAGGGGTGCAGGGAGGGGGAAGAGAGATGGGGAGGAGAGATGGAGGGGCAGAAGATGGGGAGGAGAGAGGGAGGGGGAAAAGGGGTGAAGGAGAGAGCCAGGGTGGAGGGGGAGGAGAGAGGGAGAGAGAAGGGAGGGAGAGAGGAGAGAGGGAGTAGGAGAGGAGAGAGGGGGTAGGGGAGGAGAGGGGGTACCGGAGGGAGGGAGGAGAGGGGGAGGGGAGGTGGAGAGTGGAGGTAGAGGAGGAGACAGGGAGGGGAGGAGAGATGGAGGTGGGAGGTGAGGAGAGCAGGAGGGAGGTGGAGGAAGAGAAAGGGAGGGGGAGGGGAGGAGGGAGGTGGTGGAGGAAAGAAGGAAGAGGGAGGGAGGGGAAGGAGGAGAGAAGGAGGGAAAATGGGAGGGGCGGACGGAGGAGGGAGGGAGAGGGGGAAGTGAGAGGGGAGGAGAGAGGGAGGGAGCAGATAGTAGAGAGGGAGGGGTGAGAGCGCGAGAGGGATGGAGGGGGAGATGAAGATGGAGAAAGATAGGAAGGGGGGAGGGGGGGAGTGAGAGAGATGGAGGGGGGGATTGGGATTTGAGGGAGATGGATGCACGAGTGGGACAAAATGAGGGGAGAGTGTGAAAGGATGGAGGAAGAGGAGAACAGGAGGCAGGGAGGATGAGCGAGGTGGGAGGGATAGGATGAGGGAGAGCGATGGTGGGTAGAGTGTGGGGAGCAGAGTGAGAATGAAGGAGTGAGAGGAATGTGGGAGGATGGAGAATGAGGGATGCCAGAGCAGGGGAGGGAAGAGTATGGAGGGACAGTGAGAGTGAGGTGAGAGGCTGTCAGCGACACTATTGCAATGAGAATGAAGCGATCAATCATTTAAATATTTAATCATCAGTTACCAAATTTACTGTCCATTATCTCAAAGTGACATCACTCATTACAAAAAGATGCAGTTTGCCCATCAATGGCCAATTAGGAACAAATATTTCTTCAATGACAAAGTAATTTGTTGGTGAACTGGCTAACAATAAATGTGTTTTAATTGTGAGCAACAGAGATAGAAATTTGTTTCCTGCATTTTCTTGAGTTACTTTTGATGCCAAATAGAAATCTTATGAATATTTATGTTGCAAGTCTAGTACTAAATTATTATATTATTATTAAAGATGGTGAAGAAAGCATGTATTTCTTTTTGGCAGATCTTACCTCCTACTTTTGTTTGGTTGCATTTTGTAACAACATTCACCATTCAATTTTTCTATGTAAACTATCACGATGTAATACTAATGTCTGGCCACTAGGGCCTTTCATGAGTGGGTAGCTACCTCCATTCCATCACTATGTTGTAAAGAAAGACACCTTATTTATTCTCTTGTGATACTCCCATTCTAGAGATTTCTGTATTTTTTTCCCAGATGTTTTTAAGTGTCAGAGTCTGAATGTCATTGGACAGTGACATCTCAGCTCAAGCAGCTAATTGCCTTTCTCCTGTTCCAACTTTTTGTGCTACCCCATAAAGCACTGCAAACACATCGTTCCAAACGATAGTGACTCATTCATGATGCATTCGCCTGGCTGCATTGTGATAGTGCCTTCTGCTGTTACGTTTGTAGAGCTCTCACTGATTCTGTTTATCTCAATGAATTTCACACTCAATCTCTTCCTCTTTCTATCCTTTCCTCCACCTCCTTAGCTGCCACTTCTCCACTCCACCCACCTTGCCCCCTCTGGTTTTCCCTCTCCTCCCTACCTCTGTTCTATCTGCAATACTCCGTTTCATGCATCTTTCATATGCCTCTTCCCCCAAACCCTCATTCTTCCTAATCTTCCCTTTGTTGTCCCACCATCCCTCACGCTTTCCCCACCCTCCTTCACTCTCCATTAGCGTCCTTTTTGCTATTCCCCAAGCAACCTCACTTTCCCCCAACATCCCTGTTCTTCCCCCTCACAGTCTCCTACTCTTGCTCACTCTCTGCCAACCACCCCTTCTCTGTCCTCCTGCGACTCCCTCACTCTCCCCCATGCTTCCTCCCTCACTCTATGCCCATTTCTCTTCAACATCCTCCCTCAGGACTAGAGTAGACCATTCAACCCTTCAAGCCTGCTACACCATTCATTGAGTAATGGCTGATCATTTAGCTCAATGCTATTTTCCCAGATTATGTCCATCTACCTTGATGTCTTTAGCCTCATTGAACTCCATCTCGAATGTCCTCATTGTCTGACGTTTTTCAGCCCTCTGGGTTAGAGAATTCCAAACATTCACCTCCCACTGAGAGCAGGAATTCCTCCTCATCTTAAAGAAGGAGAGACCAGGGCCCAGTGGTGTTATCACTGGACCGTTAATCCAGAGACCTACCCAAAATTCTGGGGACCTGGGTTCAAATCTTGACATGGCAGTTGGTGGAATTTAAACTCAGTAGAAAACAAATCTGGAATTAAGAACTCAAAGATGACCATGTCGGTTGTTGGGAAAAACCCATCTGATTCACTCATGTCTTCATTCTCCATTAACTTTCTTTTTGTTATGTCCCAAACACCCTCGCTCTCCCGCAACATCCTTGTTCTTCCCCACACCATCCTCACTTGGTCTGGCCTACGTGTGACTCCAGACCCACAGCAATGTGGTTGACTCTTAATAACTGAGAACGGGCAGTAAATGCTGGCCAAGCCTCTAATGCCTTCATCCTGAGAATGAATAAAAAGAATGATCTTTTGCAGTCTCTAACCCTCAACATTGATTATAGATTGAAAGATGATTCTCCCCATGGCTACCAAAGGTATAAGATAATTTTCAAAACACTACTTCCCCACCTGTCTTTCCTATCCCTCCTTAGGCCAGAGTAAAATGGTGGTGTAGTGATATTAACATTGGTCACCAATTAGTTAAATTGGGGCCATGGGTTCAAATCACACTGAGGCAGATGGTTAACTAAAGTCTCCTAAATTTTTTTGTTACAAATCAGTCTAATGTTGGCATTGTAACCATCTGGTCCATTAATGTCCTTTGGGCCTTACCCAGTTTGGTTCACATGTGACTTCAGGTCCACGGGAACATTTTTTTTATTCATTCACAGAATGAGGGCATCGCTGACCAGGCCAGCATTTATTGCCCTAATCCCAGAGGGCATTTATGAGTCAACCACATTGCTGTGGGCCTGGAGTCACTTTTAGACGAGACCGGTAAGGATGGCAGTTTCCTTCCCTTTGTGAATCATATGGGTTTTTCCCAACAATTAACAATGGATTTTTGGTTGTCATTAGACTCTTAACTCCAGATATTTTACTGAATTCAAATTCCACCATCTGGCGTGGCAGGATTTGAACCCAGGTCCCCAGAACATTATCTGCGACTCTGGGTTAACAGTCCAGCAATAATACCACTAGGCCATTGCCTCATGTAGGCTCTGAGAGATCCAATCTGCGTAACAAATGCCAACCCTCCAACAATGCCCATGAAAGAAAAATGTCTGCTCACGGGACTTCAGACTTTTCTTGGAAGAAGAGCAGGTGAGCTATTTCTAGGTGGGCTTTTTTTGCAGATTTTACTGTCAGAGATTTACAATCCATACCTAGAGAGTGCCAGCTACCTCTGATAATAGAGGAGGGTGAAAGATGTGAGAAAGAGGCTCATGGGCTTGCGGTACTGTTGGGGATCAATCTAGTCTCTGAATCCAAATTCTGTTTCCCAATTTTATCAGAAATGGTGTTTGAACCAAATTCCATGATTGTGTGTCAAAGATGAATGTATAACACCACCAATACAAACTCCCCCTCTCCCCGCCGCCCCTGCGCCCCACCCCACTTCTCACTCTGATTATTGAAGCCTCACTGTGTCATTTGATACTGTTCCATCCTCCAAAATGTGTAGGAGCAGAAGCAGGCCATTCAGCCCATCGTGTTTGCGCTGCTCTTCATGGCTAGTTTGAAACTCTTCAGCTCCACTTACCCCCATTACCCTTGATTCCCTAACAGATTTAAAGTCTATCTCAGCCTTGAATATACTTAACAACACAGCCTTGACAGCACCTCTGTGGTAAAGCATTCCACAGCTTCACAACTCTCTGAGAGAGCAAATCCTCCTCATCTCTGTCTTCAATGGGTGACCCTTTATTCTGAGATGATACCCTCTGGTCCCAGACTCTCCCACAAGGGGAAACAACCTTTCTGCACCTCCCCTGTCAAGACCTAAGAACATGATATGTTTCAATAAATTTGTCTCTCATTCTCCTAAACAGTGTTGAGTACAGGCCCATCTTCCTCCACTTCGCTTCTTAAGACAGTCACTCCATACCTGGTATCAGTCTGGTGGACCTTCTCTGGTCTGCCTCTAATGCCAGTATACCTTTCCTTAGATAAGAGGCCCAGAACTGTTCACAATACTCTAGCTGTGCTCTGACATGTCCTTGAACAGTTTTACCAAACAGTCCCTACTTTTATATTTCATTTGTATTGAAAGAGAGGCCGACACTCCATTTGCTTTCCCTATTACCTGCTGAACTTGGATGCTAGCTTTTCGTGATTCATGGGTGAGCACCCGTGCAATCATAACTCCGTTAGATTCTGGAGATCGAGGGCTCGGTGACACGGGGCAATGGTAACAACCTCTCTCTCAATGTTGGCAAAGCTAAAGAACTGATCACTGACTTCCGAAAGAAGGGAGGAGGAGATGCCCCCATCTATTATCAATGGAGCTGAGGTTGAGAGAGTGAAGAGCATCAAATTCCTTAGATTGATGATAGCCAACCTGTCTTGCGATGGTCAAGAAGGCACAACAAAGCCTCTTCTTCCTCAGGCAGCTCAGGAAATTTGACATGTCCATAAGGTCCCTCAACACCTTCTACAGATGCACCATTGAAAGCATTCTGTCCAGGTGCGCAATGGCCCGGTACGTCAACCGCTCTGCCCAGGACCATAAGGAGCTGCGGAAGGTGGTGAGCACAGCCCAGCCCATCACAGAAGCCAACCTTCCACCCACTGTATTTACACGGCTCACTGCTGCGGTGAGACAGTCAATATCATCAAAGACCCACCGCACCCTGTTAACGATCTCCTACAACCTGTTCCATCCGGCAGAAGATACAGAAACCTGAACACACTCTTCAGCAAGTTCAGGAACAGCTTCTTCCCGACTGTTATTAAACTGATGAATGGACTCTCCAGCCTCAAATGTCATTGATCTTACTAATGTTGACCTTGCCTAGCACACACACTGTACAATGTAGTCTGTGATCTTGAGCCTATGATCTGTATGTCCTTGTTTACTATGATCAGCCTGTACTGCTCACAGACAAAACTTTTCACTGTACTTAGATACATGTAGCAATAAATTCAAATCAAAGAATCAAGATTGTTGATAAGGATGGGCCTGAAGTTAAAGCCCTATTTTGAGGAAGGCTGATTGTCATAAGATCCAATAATATTTGGCCAGGGTGCAGATACTCGCAGGTAAATCAGCGTCAGAATAGTGGGACACATTCAGTCATAGAATCCCTACAGTGTGGAAGCAGGCCATTCGGCCCATTGAGTCCACACTGACCCTCTAAAGAGCATCCCAACCAGACCCACCACCGTACTCTATAACGCTACATTTCCCAAGACCAACCCACCCAGCCTGCACATTCCTGGACACTGTGGGGCAATTTAATATGGCCATTCCACCTAACCTGCACATCTTTGGACTATGGGAGGAAACCCATGCAGACAATGGGAGAATGTGCAAACTCAACGCAGTCAATTGCCCGAGGGTAGAATTGAACCTGGGTCCCTGGCACTGTGAGGCAGCAGTGCTAACCACAATTTACCTCCAGACGCTTATTACAATTCTATTACACCTCCTCTCTGAATATCCCTGAAGGGCATTGGTGAACTAGATATGGTTTTACAACAATCCGTAGAATTATTAACAAAATCATTGTTTTATTTCAAAGATATTTAATAGTATTTTAAATTCTCCCAAGCATCCTGGTGAGATTTGAACTCACATCCCCAGGGCATTAGCTTGACCTGGATTCGTAATCCACTGATATTACAACTGTGCAGCATTACAGCTCTGCGCATACTCCTTTACCACTGCACTGCAGTATCAGCTTGGATTAAGTCTTTAGGGTGATCCTCAAATCCACAAATTCCAACCCCAAGGTGGGGGCACTCCCCACTGAGTCACACTGACACCTGAACTCAGTTCTCAAAGTGGACTGGATTTGGAGGATGTGAGTTGAAACATCACCAGGACAAGTAATAAATCAGGAATCTAAAGCTAGTCTCTGTAATGTGACCATGAAACTGTCAGTGACTGTTGTAAAAACTTAGTTAATTCACTAATGCCCTTTAGGGGAGGAAATCTGCTGTCCTTACCTTGTCTGGCCTACATGTGACTCAAGGCCCACATGTAACTCCAGGCCTACACATGATTCCAAGCTTTCAGCAATGTGTGGTTGAGTCTTGACAGCTCTCTGAAATGACCAAGCAAAGCCAGGGATGGCACTGTCTCCAGTACAATGAGATTTAATGTAGATAATGATGATGGAGCTGATAACATGAGCCTGACTATAGTAGGAGAGAAGACATCAGATCAGAATGAGCATGTAACAAGGAAAGTCTTAGACACTGCACTACAGAGTTGTAAAATGTACGGATCTAAATAAAGGAGTGATACAGTACATAAGGAGTTAAAGAGAATAATTTAGAGATAAGGTGCCAACAGCCTCCAGGATAGTGTACACTTAGTCTTGATGGATCTCAGATGGATGTGCAGGAAGTAGCATGTAGCTGCACTGCATTCAAGAGCAGTTAAGGATGGGCAGCAAAAGCTGGCCTTGCCAGCGATGCCCACATCCCATATAAAAATGAAGGACTAAAGGGTGGCACAGTGGCTCAGTGGTTAGCACTGCAGCCTCACAGCGCCAGGGACCCAGGTTCAATTCAAGCCTCAGGCAACTGTCTGTGTGGAGTTTGCACATTCTCCCCGTGTCTACGTGGATTTCCTCCGGGTACTCTGGTTTCCTCCCACAGTCCAAAGATGTGCAGGCTAGGTGGATCGGCCATGCTAAATTGTCCGTAGTGTTCAGGGGTGTGAGGGTTATAGGGGGATGGGTCTGGGTGGGATGCTGCAAGGGGTGGTGTGGACTTGTTGGGCCGAAGGGCCTGTTTTCACACTGTAGGGAAGCTAATCTTAAATAAAAAAGGACCACTCAAATGCACATTTTATAAAGTGATCAACCAGAACATCTCCAAATCGTTTGCTTCCTCTGTGACGCCCTTTAATTTCTGTCCTGAAATGTCAGGATCAATCTGTGGCAGAAGAGGGGTGGAGGATGGTAATATGGGTTACCAGTCTCTGGTGGCACCTGTCTGAAATAGAATGTGCCAGCTCATACTGGTAAACACGTTGGCACTATTTCTACCCTGAATGACCTACTTGCGGTAGAGATGGAAAATGATTAGAATGAAAAAGCTAGACTCCCCTCCCTAGAGTGAGCAAGAGGTTTAAATGCCAAGTCCATGGAGAGCATTAAGGACGCCAGAAAGAAATTGGAGGGACACATGATGGGAAGTAACCCCCTGTAAGGAAGCTGGGAAAAAGTGGCAGAATGAGATTGTTCCACAGAGAGCCAGTTTTTCATTTGATTTGTTCCTGGGATGTGGGTGTTGCTGACGAGGCTGTCCCTAATTGCCCCAAGAAGGTGGTGTTTAGCTGCTTCATTCAGTCACTGCTGTCCTGGTGCTATGTTTGTAAAAACATAAGAACTAGGAGCAGGAGTAGGCCATCCGGCCCCTCGAGACTGCCCCGCCATTTAATAAGATCGTGGCTGATCTTTTTGAGACTCAGCTTCACTTATCCGCCCGCTCACCATACCCCTTAATTCCTTTACTATTCAAAAATCTGTCCAACTTTACCTTAAGATATCCCCTCATTCTTCTAAATTCCAATGACTATTGTCCTTATAAACCATCCCTGTCATTTCCAAAAACAACTTTGTGAAATCGCGGCCTCACTAGCACCCTATACAGCTGTAACATCACCTCCCTGCTTTTAATCTCCATCCTCTAGGATGTATAGGGTGATGGCTCTGAAAGTGTTAATAGAGTCATAGAGCTGTACAGCAGGAAACAGGTCCTTCAGCCCAACCTGTCCATGCCAACCAGGTTTCCTAAATTGAGCTAATCTCCACTTGCCTGCGTTTGGCCCATATCCGTCTAAACCTTTCCCATCCATCTACCTGTACAAATGTCTTTTAAATATTGTAATTGTACCCGCCTCTGTCACTTTGGAGACTTGTGTTGGGCTTCACCCAGTCTGAGATCATGAGAATCAGGCCATCCAGCTTTAGATCCCAGTGAGGTCAGATGTGTTCTCTCTGGCTCTTGATTGTCTTAGTAACAATGTCTAACTCACCACTGTAACTATTAGCTATTGCTGTCATGTAATACGCTGCATCTTATTCTTTATTCCTTCGCGGGATGAAGGTGTCACTGGCTAGACCAGCATTTATTGCCTATCCCTAATTGTCCAGGGGTCAGTTAGGAGTCAACCACATTGCTGTGGGTCTGGAGTCACTTTCAGGCCAAACCAGGTAAGGATGACAGTTTCCTTCCCTTAAGGACATTAGTGAACCAGATGGGCTTTTCCCCCAACAATGGATTCATGGTCATCATTAGACTCTTAATTCCAGATATTTATTGAATTCAAATTCCACCATGTGCTGTGGTGGGATTTGAACCCAGGTCTCCAGACCACTACCAGGATCTCTGTCCAGTGACAATACCACTAGGCCATTGCCTTCTCAATGGATTGGTTCATCCTCAATCAATATTAACAAAACAACCCATTAGACATAGTAAGAGTGGTAATGTCCCTAGCTCTGAACTGTTCCAGTGGTGGGTAATAACATCTCTGAATAGGTTGTTTAGAAACTACCTAGAGAGGAGGATATTGTCCTATCCCCAAACTGTTAGTGGATGTTCCCACACAGATAAGTCAAATACTTCCATAGTGCTGTTATGGAGGGAATTCCAGGATTTTGGCCTAGTGACACTGAAGGAACGGTGATATATTCAGATCAGGACGGTGAGTGACTTAGAACATAGAACACTAGAGGGGAACTTACATTGGAATACCGCCAGCTTCATCTGCTGGCCTTGTCCTTCTAAATGGAAGTGGTTGTGAGTTTGGAAGGTGCTGTCTGAGGACCTTTGGTGAATTTCTGCAGTGCATCTTGTAGATAGTACACACTGCTGCTACTGAGCGTCGGTGATGGAAGGAGTGAATGGATCGCCAATCAAGCGGCTGCTTGATGGTATTAAGCTTAGAATTGTAGAAACCCTGCACTGCACATAGAGGCCATTCAGCCTATTGAAACTGCACAAACCCTTCGAAGACCATCACACACAGACTTGTCCCTATCCACATCACTTTGCATTTCCCATGGATAATCCACCTAGCCTACACATCCCTGAACACTACGGTCAATATAGCACGGCCTATCCACCCTAACCTGCCCATCCCTGGACTGTGGGAGGAAACTGGAGCACCAACACGGACACAGGGAGAATATACAAAATCCACACAGTCACTGTGAGGCAGCAGTGCTAACCATTGAGTTACCACGCTGTCAAACTTCTTGAGTGTTGTTGGAGGCAAGTGTGGAATATTCCATCACACCCTTGACTTGTAGGTGGCAGTCAGGGTCTGGTGAGAATGGAGAGAAACCGTTTCTGCTGGTTGGGAAGTCTAGGAATGGTCCAATATTACAAAAGAAACTAGAACCAGGCCGTTCAGAAATGGGGGAGCAATAGGTGCTAACATTCAGAGGTCTCTTCTGGAGGCAGTAGTTGACGTTAGATTGACTGTTAATTGTAAATTTGGGATTTGTGGACTTTTTTTTGCAATGGATGTGGGGCAAAGGCCGCATGTTGGAGTTGGGATTGGCAGTGATCTAAATGCAAGCTGAGGAGGCTGGAGAGGCAGAAGGGTAACAGGGACTCAGCGCAAGCTAGGATATCACATTTAGGAGTTTAGAGGTGCTTTTGTTTATAGAGAGGCAGGTAGAAGCTACCTTGGGGATTGGCTTTGTGAGGCCTGCTTTGCCGGCTGTAATGAATCAACATGGCTCTTTGTTCAACAAGGTATTAAAAATTGTCCAGCAATGGGAGCTTGACGTGTGAACTTATAGAGGTTTATAAAATAGTCAGGGGTTTACAAAAGGTGAATGGCAGGTTTTTTTTTGTCCAAAGGGTGGAGGATTTTGACACCGGGGGCACATTTTTAAGGTGACAGGAGAAAGGTTTAAAAAAATGCATGAGTGGTTCGTGTCTGGAATGAGCATCCTGAGGAAGTGGTGGATATGGGTACAGCTACAGCATTTAAAAGACGTTTAGGTAAGTAAATGAATAGGAAAGGTTTAGAGGGATACGGGCTGAGTGCAGGCAGGTGGGACTAGTTCAGTTTGAGATTATGGTCAACGTGGGCTGGTTGGACTGAAGGGTCTGTTTCTGTGCTGTACGTAAAAGAACTTGCAGTTAAATTGTTACTCAGGCCATCCCTGAGCACCAGGGAGTGAGCTTAACCAGTTAATTGTGTCATGCATCCTGTGGTTCCATTTCATCGATTTAAATCTCCCTTTACAAATCCACGGTGACTGCCTCATTATTTCCCATCCTTATTACATATCCACTAATTCCATTCTGTATTATAGAGTCGCAGAATGTAACCTAATTGTGATCAGTCAGCCTGGAAGCTCCTGGTTTGATTCCCTTGTCTCTTCTCTTTTTGGAAGGCATTTCAGGCCCTGTTCTATTGCCACAATTCCGAAGATATTGTTTCAGAATCAATATTCCTGCCATCTCCCGCTGAGCTGTCCATTTTCACAGACTAATGTTTCCAAAGCAGGTAGGGGAAGTGAGGGTTGCTCCCAGATCAGAGAAAATTGAGAGGAGATTTTTTTGTTTGATTATTGATTTGATTTATTATTGTCACATGTATCTGTGTACAGTGAAAAGTTTTTTATTGCATGCAACACAGGCAGATCACATCATACAAAGTGCATCAGGAAAATAGAACAGAGTGAGGAATACAATGTTACAGCTGCAGAGAAGGTGCACAAAGAGTGAGATCAGCGTTAAAAATTTGAGAGGTCCATTCTGAAGTCTAATAACAGCGGCGAAGAAGCTGTTCTTGAATCTGACAGTATATGTGTTTATATCTACTGCCCAATGGAAGAGGTTGGAAGGGTTTATAGCAGGTGTGGGAGAGGTGTTTGATGTTGGCTGCCTTCCTGAGGCAGCGAGAAGCATAGATGAGTCAATGGATGGAAGGTTGGCTTGTGTGATGGACTGGGCCATGTTCTCAACTCTCGGTATTTCTTATGGTCTTGGGCACAACATTTGCTGTGCGAAGAGATGAATTGCGTGAGCAGAGAGCCAACAAAGAAGTAATGGGCTGAATATTCACTTTATGTGCTGTAACCATTCTCTGATTCAATTATGCACTGTCCTTAGCTGTAAACTATTTGTGGCTGCAGACTGTTCCACCACTGGTCTGACATTGCTACAGTTTCCTTTAGAATACTGACCTCCTGTGATGGGTCTGGCCTGTCCTTCTCGGGTCCTTTGATCTCAGTGTCACTGGGAGAGTCGTGGGTGGTGTGACCCGTGGAATTATCAAGGAAATGGTGCTTTTGCAACAGGCTGGTGTCTCCGTGTGTTACCATGGCACAGTGCAGGAGCAACAAGAAAATTGCATTTGCGATAGATGAGGTGTCCCCTGACAAAGAACTCAATTCCTGCACCAGGCATCAACTTTGGCCAACTAACAATACGGTCTTGGGAGAGCAGCAAACAGAACAATGAGAACAGAGTGCTCACCTGGAAGGCGTGTTCCTTTGGCCTGTGAATCCTGCATCTATGAAGACAAGTGTCTCACTAACTCCTGTCTCCAGGATTGACAATATTTGGTCAGCATCACAAGCGGAGGCAGAGGCTTGTTGGCTGCCTTCCTGAGGCAGCGAGAAGCATAGATGAGTCAATGGATGAAAGGTTGGTTTGTGTGATGGACTGGGCCATGTTCTCAACTCTCGGTATGAAGTGGTCCTCTCTGGGGTGAACATGGCGAGCATGTCAGTTCTAAGTCAAGTGAAGTAGGCCTCACTCAAGCTTGGGCCTGCTCACAGAATGTGAGGTGGCCGCATCCCCAAGAATGGGCTGCATGAGGAGGTGGCCAAAGCTTTTGACTCAAAGATGGTGTCCAATGAGGGACAAAATGATTGCCCTCAACAACAATCATGACAAGTGGGAAACTCTTGCTAATGACTGACAGAGTGGCAGTGCCAATTATGAGCAGGAACCCGTTCCAGACTCTGACCAATAGTCCTGAAGAAAACATGTACAGCCTGGAAGGCATTCCTCTGGCAATTTAACCACCTCGAATTACTGGCTTGTTCCTCGATCTCATTACACCAACCAATTATTTGGTTTTAATCAGTGTCCATGAATCAGGGAGAAGAAAATCGGCCAAGACTATTTTAAAAGAAAACATTTTTTTTTCCACAGGATGTGGGTGTCACTGGCATTTATTGCCCGTCCTTAGTTGCCCTTGAGAAGATGGTGGTGAGCTGCCCCCTTGAGCCACTGCTGCCTGTAGACCCACAATGCTGTTAGAAAGGGAGTTCTAGGAATTTGATTCAGTGGCAATGAAGGAACGGCAAAATATTTCCTGGTGAGTGGCTCGGAGGGGAACTTGCAGTGAGTGGTATTCCCATGTATCTACTGCCCTTCTAGATGGAAGTGGCCACAGGTTTGGAAGGTGTGGGTAAAGGAGACTCAGTGAGATGCTGCAGCGTACCTTGTAGATAGTCCACATTGCTCCCACTCTGTGCATCAGTGGTGCAATGGACCACGATTCATTGTCTTGGATGGCCTTCATGGAGCTACACTCATCCAGGCAAGTGGGAATTATTCCATCACCCTCCTGGCCGTGTGCACCCCAGAGATGAGTTACTCGTCGCAGTATTCCCAACCTCTGACCTGCTGTTGTGGGCCACAGTGGCTGGCAGAGTTCAGATCAGTTTCTGGTCAACGGTGACCCCCGGGATGTTGATAGTGGAGCGGTGGCTCAGTGTTGTAGTGCCATTGAATGTCAAAGCATGAGTTAGATTCCCTCTTGACGGAGATGGCCACTGCCTAGCACAAATGCTACTTGCCACTTGTTGGCCCAAATCTGGAGGTATCGTCCAGCAATGCTTCAGAATGTGAGGATTGGTACTGAACAATGTGACATCACCAGCAAACATATCACCCCTTGTGATGCAAGGATGAAGCAGCTCCCTGAGGAACTCCTGTGGTTCCGCCTGGCCATTGTCCAGCCCGTAATGTCATTAGTAAGCAGAAACATATTGATTTTGGCCTTGAGTGGACTCAATTTCCACAGAAAATTCCAAAGATTTACTGCCTTCTGTGTGAATGCAATCCTCTTTGTTTTGATCGTAAATACCCTTCAGTTCTAGATTCCACAGTAGAGCAAGAGTCTCACTGAAAGGAACACAGTGCAGATAGAATCCACACAGTGTTGGAACAGTCCATTCAGCCCACAACAACCCTCTGAAGAGCATCCTATCCAGATCTACCTCTCTACCCTATCCCTTTAACCCTGCATTTCCCATGGCGAACACACCCATCCTACACATCCCGGAACTCTATGAGCTAATTTAGCACAGCTAGTCCATCTAACCTGCACATCTTTGGACTGTGGCAGGAAACCAGAGCACCTGGTGGAAACACATGTAGTAACGGGGAGAATTTTTTGTTTCTTTATTCATCACGGGATGAGGGCGTCGCTGCCCAGGGCAGCATTTATTGCCCTAATTGCCCAGAGGGGAGTTAAGAGTCAACCACATTGCTGTGGGTCTGGAGTCACGTGTAGGCCAGACCAGGTAATGATGGCAGTTTCCTTCCCTAAAGGGCATTAGTGATCCAAATGGATTTTCTCTGACAATTGACAATGGATTCATGGTCGTCACTAGATTCTTAATTCCAGATATTTTTATTGAATTCAAACTCCACTAGCTGCCGTGATAGGATTCGAACCCAGGTCCCCAGAAAATTATCTGTGTCTCTGGATTAACAGTCCAGTGACAATACCACTAGGCCATCGCGGCGCCCCCCCCCAACCCCCAAACTTCACACAGACAGTCACCCAAGGGTGGAATCTAACCCGGGTCCCTGGCGCAGTGAGGCAGCAGTGCACACCACTGAGGCACCATCCCATTCCTTGGACGTGAGCAGTCGAAGAAGATAAGATTAGCCCTTAAATGGTGTAACTATAAGTCAGAGCCTGGGGTGTTGAGGAGGATCACGTTTAGGATGAAAGGATAGTCAAGCACGTTGCTTTGATGTCTAAGTGAGAGACTGCCTTTGAGTTTACCTTCTCCTTGACTGGGGTCTGTCTCCAACCCAAACCCATACAGTGCCACCAAAAAGCTTCACAAAAGACAGTCCACCAGGATCCACCAGCAGGATGTACTACAGCGACAGGCGGCTACAGCAATATGTGCGCTGCAGCTGCCCTGCCTCAGCGCTTAGTTCCCTTCATTCTGAGTCCAGAGGTTGTGAGTTCAAGCCCCACTCCAGGCTCTAGTGCTCCAAACTCCAGGCTGACACTGGAGCGCAGTACCGAGGGACGGCTGCACAATACAAGAGGATGGGCATTCAGCCTCATAGGCAGTTTCAAAATGCTTTCGGCACTTTTTGAGAAAAGGGCAGGGTGGTTGACGTGGGCAATAATTAGTTTAATCATTAAATGGATAAGTGTGAGGAAAATTGAGATGCTGAAGAGGATTGACGAAGTAGACATAGTGAGGATTTTTCCTCATGTGAGGCAATCTAGAACACATCCCTTTTTTAGGATAAGGTGTAGCAGATTTAAGGAAGAGAAGAAATTACTTCTCGCAGGTGAATCTGTGGAATTCATAACCCCAGAGTGCCGGAATATTGAGTAAATTTAAGGAGGAGGTGGATATTTTTGACCAGCAATAGATTGAAGGGTTATAGGGAGCGGGCAGGAAGGTGGAGCTGAGGCCGAGATCATCATAATAAATGGCAGAGCAGGCTCGAGGGGCTGAATGGCCTCCACCTGCTCCTGGTTCTTATGTCCTTATCCCTCAATCAATGCTTTGAGCACATTATCTGGACATTTAGCATATACTTTGTGGGAGCTTACTGTGTCAAAACCAGCTGGCATGTTCTTGGCATTGCAACTGTGACTAATTTGCGGCCTGCTGGACGGCCTTGAGAGTAATTTTCCGTTGTGATGTTGCAAAATGCAGTGAAAAAGCTGGCTGTTTCTTTGCAGTCAGTGTTATGCGTTTTCTCTCCCTGTGGGACCAGGCTGGTGATGACGAGTGTTCTTGAAACCTTACGACATCTCCACCTCTCCATCAGCAGTTGTGTGTTTTTTTCTGGGGGGGGAGCGAGAAACACTGATGCCGGGATTTTGATGCAAGCATCAATTTGGAGTCTGTGGACACCAAAAAATGGCTGGGAGCAAGATATCCATCATGCACTTTTCCTGTTCAACATGAACAGTCAAAAATAAATGTTGTGTAGGATTTATTCAGAGCGTTTCAGAAAATTACATTGAATTTTATCAGAAATTGAAGCCTTGGCCTGTCTGGTTTATGCTCACATTTGTACACTTTACAAACCTTGCACCATCCTCATTTATAACCTGCATTTACTCCCATTGCATTTTTCCTCATTTTGTTACCTTCTCCTGATCTGGGCCTGCTGTATCAGTACTCTGGGTCTGGAGCAAGTCAGATGCTGGGTATACTCTAGCGAGTAATTCCCCAAATCCTCTCCACCATCTTCGAGGCACAAGTCAGGAGTGTGATGGCATACTCCCCACTTGGCCTGGATGAATAGAACAGAAATTTAATGTCATGTGTATTTTTATATTAAAAAATACAGTAAAAAATTTGATAAGTTGCTTTATTGTGGAGCTGTATTAATGACATAAGCCACAGCTAAGAAAGGAAAAAAAGCAAAAATTAATGCAAAGTACATCTCAGACCAGTTTCGCTCGGGGAAAGCTGCTTAAAATGATGAACGCTGGAACGCACAGACAAGAGCGTGAAACTGAAACTGCCAAACAGCCCACCAAACCGAGATCGTCAAATGGAGACCATCCCTCCAGGACAAAGCAAACATTGGTGCCAGTGGGAATGAGTGAGGCTCTAACAACACTCGAGAAGCTTGACACCATCCAGGACAAAGCAGCCGCTTGACTGGCATCACATCCACAAACATCCACTCCCTCCACCACCGACGCTCAGTAACAGCAGTGTGTACCATCTACAAGATGCACTGCAGCAACTCACCCAAAGATCCTCAGGCAGCACCTTCCAGACCCGTGACCACTTCCATCTGGAAGGACAAAGGCAAGAGACACATAGAAATACCACCCTCTCCAAGTTCCCCTCCTGACTTGGAAATATGTTACCGTTCCTTCATTGTGGGATCAAAATCCTGGAATTCCCTCCCTCAGGGCATTGTGGGTCACCCCACAGCAGGAGGACTGCAGCAGTTCATGAAGGCAGCTCACTACCACCTTCTCAAGGGGGAACTAGGGACAGGGAATAAATGCTGAGCCTGGCTGAAGGCTGAATTGCAATGTGACCTGTCGGTACATAGTGCAAGGAGTCAGGTTATAGACGTATAAGAACCTAACAACAACAACAAATAGATAAGCAAATTCAATAGGGAAGTGGTAGGGAGGATTTTTATAAAAATCTTTTATGGGATTTGGCTGTCACTTGATAAGACAGCATTTGTTAGTAGCTCTAATTGGATGGCTAGCCTGGCCATTTCACAAAAGCTAACGTTTCGGGCCTAGACCCTGCTCCTGAGATGCTGCTTGGCCTGCTGTGTTCATCCAGCTCCACACTTTGTTATCTTGGATTCTCCAGCATCTGCAGTTCCCATTATCTCTGGCCATTTCACAGGCTGGTGAGGAGCTAATCGTTCCATACCTCTGTACATGAAGCATCGGCCAGGTGCAATCTGTCTGCCCCTCTGTTCTCTGTCAGTGTCCTTTACTGTTCAGACTGTGGTCAGATCCAAACTATCAGGACCAACAACTTCCTGCAACTTGTTGAGTTATCCCGACTGTCTGGAATACTTAGCTTTGCTGACTGAAGTCCTGCACTGCGCGGGGTTGAGGGGGGAGCAGTTGTGGGAGTTGGGGGGAATAGAGGGGTGCAGTTGTGGGGGTGTGGGGGAAATAGAGGGGTGGGGGAGAATGATGGAGGGGTGCGGGGGTGGGCGGTTGTGGGGTGTGGGGGGAATGGAGGGGTGCGGGGGGGGCAGTTGTGGGGGTTGGGGAGAATGGAGGGGCGTGGGGGGAGTGGGGGACGGTTGTGGGGGTTGGGGGGAATGGAGGGGTGCAGGGTGGGGGCTTGACAGGATGAAGCCCCACCCAGACTGTCTCCCTCAGTCTGTGAACAGTTGCTGAGGACCATTCTCTATAAAAGAAATTACAGGAGGCTGTTAAGAGACTTGACTGAAGTCTATGAAATTGTGAGGTGCGTGGATGGGGTAGACAGTCAGAACGTTTAAAAAGATTTTAAATGCCCAATACTAGGTGAGAGGAGAAGAGTTCAAAGGAAATGTGACGGACAAGTTTTTGACACAGAGTAGTAGGAGTCTGGAACGTGCTGCTGGGGGCAGATACAATCGGGGTGTTTAACGGGCTTTATCACATGAATATGCAAGGAATGGAGGGATGTGGACCATGGGCATGCAGAAGGGATTGGTTTCATTTGGCATCGTGTTCGACACAACAGCGTGGGCCAAAAGGCCCATTCCTGTGCTGTACTGTTCTGTATTCTATAAGTTCATCTTGAGGGCCCTCCTCAGCGTTTTGGGAGGCCAGATCAGGGAGTGTAGCAAGCATGAGTTTTCCCTCCTGATACTGTGGTGACAGAAGCCATCCAGCTCATCCTGCAGTTTACTCGAGCTGGTCGATTATGCCATTTTCTCGGGAAGGGAAGGATAAGTAGCGTCTGTTCTGTCACTGCTCTTTTGAAGGTGGACACCATGTTATTTTCCCAGTATCTCCTCAGTGTCCACTGACAGTCACTATGGTAACACACCTCTTCCTGAGGCTGACCAAACACTCTGGGATAAATATCAAGATGTTTAAAGGATTTCTTTGGTACATAAGAAAGCAACTTTTTTTCCTGGTGTCCTACATTGTTTTATCTCCTCCTCCGGTCAGTCTCCTGGGTCCCTCGCTTCCACTCTGGTTCACTTGCTTCAGTGGCTGTTGATAGACCAGTGCATGACCTGCCGACTCCACCACATGCAGGGGTGTTTGAAAGGTGGGGTAGATGAGCTGTTTGGAGGTTTGCGTCTTCCCTTCGCACATTCCCAATGGACAGCCTCGGTCCCTTCCTCCTCCGTTTTGGATGGCCATGGACTTCCACATGTTGGTGGGGGATGTTTAAACTCTTCCAGGAGGCTTGAAGAGACCAACCACCTCCCCCCTGCACCGCACCCCCCCTCCCCCCCCGCCAATCCCAACAACACTTGCGTTGACCTCCCGGGAGCCTCCTGCTGTGACTCAGCTGTTTCAGGAAGCTGTGGTCAGGCA
The DNA here is from genome assembly GCF_030684315.1 of Stegostoma tigrinum. Classification (NCBI taxonomy): domain Eukaryota; kingdom Metazoa; phylum Chordata; class Chondrichthyes; order Orectolobiformes; family Stegostomatidae; genus Stegostoma; species Stegostoma tigrinum. The sequence goes on from NC_081391.1 coordinate 6,557,855, forward strand.
TACAATCGATGTGACCCAGCCAGAGGATCTGCTATTGAGCACCTCATACACAATAACTCAACTTTGGAGAGGACTCCTGGGAAGCACCCTCGGATCCTTTATTATGTAGAAGGTGCTGTATGAATTGAGAGTGTTGTGGTTGCTGATTGGCTTTCTGCAGCTTCAAATAACCCAGTCAATTGTATCAGGCCCGTCTTTGTTTTGTTTAAGTTTGGTCACTGTTCTTGATCATTGCCTCCACTTGAGGGACCATAGCTTCTGTTTCCTGTTTCTAATTTGGACCATTAATCAGGCATTTACACTATGTCTCTGCCTCTAAACCACTTCGTTTCCATGTTCTGTCTGTTGATATTTCCCTCCAACCAATATTTCTTATCCTTCAGAGTGATAGGAACTAGGAGCAAGAGTAGGCCATTCCTTCCCTCAATCCTGCCCTACTCTTCGGTAAAACGGTGCTGCGCTTAAGCATTACCCTAACTCAACTTTGTTGCCTGTCCTCTGTGACCTTTGACTCCCATTGATCCAAAAATCTCTCTAACTCGGCCTTGAATATATTGAATGAGGCAACCTTCGCTACTCCATAGATTGGAAGATGGATTGTGGCATTGGGCCCCCCCTGACCTCTGCCTCACCGTGTGATAAACTCACTCAGTAACCTGTTTAGTTGCCTTCTTTAGCTACCTAATGACCTTCTGCACCCTGGCAACTAACCTTTGACCCCTGCTAACATGGAGGCCTATCTTGTCTTCCTGAGTGATGCGCGAGTTGTCACTGTTCTCCCTCCATAGTGGAAGAGGCCAGAATCACCAAATTGTTAGCAGAGCAGAAGGAGGCCATTCTTCATCTTCAAGTTCTGAGGAGAAGTCATACCGGACTTCAAATGTTATTTCTGTTTCTCACTCCAAGGATGCTGCCAGACCTGCTGAGTTTCTCCAGCATTTTTTTGTGTGGTTTGTTTGTCCTCCCAGTTCTCTAAAGAGCAATTTGTTTCCCTGGGCATTCTTCCTTGATAAATCTGGCCAAATCTCTTCTGAAAGCCTCGATTAAACCTGTCTCCACCATACTTTCAGGCAATCCATTCCAGACCCGAACCACACATTGCGTGGTGGAGATTTTCTTCCCATCCTATTTGCTTTTTTTTGCCAATTATTTTCAAACCGTGCCCTCTGATTCTCAATCCTGTCATTGGTGGGAACACTTTCACCCTCTGTCTAGACTCCTCAGCACTTTGAACTCCTCCATCAAAATCTCTTAAACTTCTCCAAACCACCTTCATCACCAAAATCCCTCATCCATGGAACCATTCTCCTGAATCTTGGCACAAAAGGAGCGTGGCACGGGGAGGGATAAAAGTAAAGGGAGGGGGTGTGGAAAGAAGAATTTGAAGGAACTGTGGGTAATGTTTCTATGGTGCTGTCTCCACCGTGCCCCCCCCGCTCCATCCCTGCGCCTTCACTGAGTATTTAAGGAATCCCAAAGGTATTCCAGTTGTCACCCTGGGATTCTCCAGGCCATGACAGAATTGGAGGGATCCAGCTTTTCCCCTGCACAGCTCACCACCTTCGGGAGAAAAATGGAGGCGGAACGGTGGGGTGGGAGAAGGGCCGGGGTAACAACGGACATCTGAAAGGATTTTGTGTAGATAGGTTGGTACAGACTGGATGGACCAAAGGGCCTCTCTGTGTTCTGTGACTCTACGTCTGACTTGACCACCTTTGTGAGTCTGGCCCCTGCAGGTAGAGTAAATCCTTGGCCTCACTGTAGTCGTAGAGTCATTCAGCATGGAAACAGACCATTTGGTCCAACCAGCCCATACTGACCATAATCCCAAACTAAACCAGTCCCACCTGCCTGCACTACCCCCATGGCAGTCTAAACCTTTCCTATTCGTGTATTTATCCAAATGTCTTTTAAATGCTGTAACTGTACCCGTATCCATCACTGCCTCTGGAAGTTCATTCCACGTGAACCACTCTCCGTGTAAAAAATTTGCCCCCATATCCCTTTTAAATATTTCTCCTCTTGCCTTAAAAACATGCCCCCTTGTATTGAAATCCCCCCACCCTAGTGAAAAGACCTTTGATATTCACCTTATCTATGCGCCTCTATAATGTCAATCCTCAGCCTCCTATGCTCCAGTGAAAAAAGTCCCAGCCTGTCCAGCCTCTAGTTATAACTGGAACCCTCCATTCCTGGCATTAACCTGGTAACTCTCTTCCGGACCCTGCCTGGCTTGATGATATCCTTCCTAACCTTTCTGATTGACCAGGCGCAGAGTTCACATCCGGCCCTGGTCATTGGAAACCCAAATGTTCTGCTCTATACTGTGGTTCATTAATGGGTGAATGCATTCACGGGTTTGTGTGTGGTCCAGTTCTCATTGTACGGGAGAAAGGAGGCTCAAAAATCCTTCTTGTTCCATTGGACTGGTTTCCCTGTGTTCTGGAACAAAGATGTTTACAGCTGTACAGAGACTTGTTCATGTTGTAGCCTGCAATCTGTCCATAGCTTGGCACTTCTCTCTTTCTCAGGCAAGCATCAGGAAAATAAACACCATCAACATTATTGCTGTGGGTAATAAAGACTGGACAGTCTCATTATCATTCAGCAGAGCTGATTTATGCTGTTGCTATGCCATCGCTATGGTATGTTGCTAGGATTCTTTGTCACATAGGGCACTGGATAGGAGCGAAAGAAGGACCAATTTATTCAGATTTTTCTTGTGCTTCATTTAATTCATTTACTTCCTGTTTTGTTCTGCCTCTCCTCCTGGGATCCCAGGGCGCTCTCAGTTTCATTTACCCAGGCTTGGATACAGCCGGCACTCGACACTGTGTCATTAATGCTCCTTGCCTGTGGGAGCCATCACAGCAAGCCCAGCGCCCAGTCGCTGAAAGTAGTGAACTGGAAATTGTGGGTCGTTGCCCAAGCCCCAGGACCGAACGTGGCACCTAAACTCCCAACTGCAAATTCAAGAACTGGATCCTGGGGGTATTTCTGCTCTGTCTGGGGCAGCTTCTAACTGGATGAGTGTCTGAGTCACAAGGACTGTCTGCTAGCAAGGGCCGCTTTCAGATGTGGGTTTGGCTTCACAGTTGTGAAGTAGTCTGATGCCAACACTATGGGTTCAATTCCCACCAGGAGTTGAAACTGCCATGAAGGCATCTGCTTTTCACCCTGCCTCCTTGCCTGAGATGGTAGCCCTCAGATTAAATCCCTGCCAGCTCTCTCTCTGTCTCTCTCTAATGAGAGAGCAGCCATATGGTCTGGTAAGACTATGGTGACTCACTCTTTCAAACCCCCCCCCCCCCACCCTTACCACTTCATTCCTTCGACCTCTCATCCCACCAATTCAGATAGCTACGTGAGAAATCAGTTCATGTTCGGCACAGGGATCGAACTTTGTGACCCCTGGGCCAGATATGATTCCTTTGGTGAAGATGACCCTTGGTCTAACTTCAGCTCATCAGTCTACCATCCCAACATCCACATCACTCCATTTCACAATCCCAACTACCCCACCACAATATCCCAAGTTCTCACATCAATACATCATCTGTACCCGATTTAATTATAACATTATTTCACAGGATGGGGGTATCGTTGGCCGGCCCAGTATTTATTGCCGGTCCCTAGTTGCCCCTTGAGAAGGCAGTGGTGGTGAGCTGCCTTCTTGAACCGCTGCGGTCCATACACCATCCCGGTGCCCAACCTCTGAACAGCTCTTGTAGCTACTGCATTAATCCACAGCTCTGTTTCTGATCCATGGTATTTTCCAGGATGTTGTTGATCCTGGCGTTTCCTGTGATGGCCATGCCATTGAATATCGAGAGGCAATGGTTAGAGTCTCACATTGGGGTTTGGTCATTGTTTGGCACCTGTAATATCTGTGACCCATGGTCTTTTTGTGGATCAGGAAGGGCAGTGGTTTTGGAGAAGTTCTGGGCGGAGCACATCCAAACCCGCCGTCCCTAAAAGCTCACTCCAGGTCCTATAATGCCGATTGGTCTGTTTGAAGCAGGTGACTACACTGGGAGCCTAAGGCCAGACCTGAATGGTGATGGTGAGACTGCCTGGCATTGATTGGTGATAACCCTACTAACCCCAGTCTCAGTCCATTTCCAGCACATTATCATCAGGCTCGCCAGGGGACCAGCCAGCGCGTTGACACCTCTCTGCTGCAGGGGCCACAGCCTCCGACTAATGGGTCAGCCATTTAGGACCAAAGTGAAAAGGAATTCCTTCGCTTGGAGGGTTGTAAATCCTTGGATTCTCTCACATGGAGGCCTGCAGGATGTTCCGGACTCAGAGCGATGGGTCTTTGCAAAGATAGCATTGAGAGGCAAGCCGGCCACAATCTTACTAAATTTTAGAGTGAGCTTGATGGGCTGAATGGCCTACTCCTGCTTCTCTTCATAGTGTGTGCCACTTTCATTTTGTATGTGATCTCTGCCTGAAGAGAGAGTTCTGAGGAAAGAGGTCAGTGGACCCGAAACGTTAACTCTGTTTTCTCTCCCCAGGTGCTGCCAGACTTGCTGAGCTTTTCCAGCAATTACTGTTTCTTGACCTTTTTCTAGTTCTTCTGAATCTTCCTGCAGTTCCTACGTCTGCCTTTTGTCTTCAGCGTGCGTGTGAAACCAAGTTGCTTCCTTTCCAGCTGTTCAATGCAGCGAGAGAGGTTTGTGCTGCGGTGATGAGACACTTGAGGGGATTAAAGACCCCCGTCTGTTGCCAAGGTTAATCCCTGGGTGGAGGGAGAATCTGGGATTTTCAGACTGCAGCACGTATTCATGCAGTTTGAGAGAATCTTGGCATTAGCTCCACAGTCAGCTGCTGTGTCTTTGAGAAATGTTGTCCTTTCTGGAAGATTTCTCACTCCATTTGTCCTTCTTATTTACTCTGCCCCTTTTACTTCCACGTTTTCATACCTTCGACCAGGGAGCCCTGCAGCATCTGCAGCCCTATTGCCTCCAGGGTGGATATCCTGCTGATATTACTGCTAGATTGTTAATCCAGAGACCAAGGTAATGCCCGGGGGAAACTGGGTTCAAACGCTACCACGGCAGAATTCAAAGTCAGTACCAAAAAAAAGCAAAATATAGAATCAGAGCCTAATGAAATTGTTGTTTGGGGAGAAGCTTAACTGGAACAAAAAAACAGAACGCTTCAGTCCGACTAGATCCTTCCTCACTGGACCCGAAACGTTAACTTTGTTTTCTCCTCCACAGATGCTGTCAGACCCGCTGAGTTTTTCCAGCAACTTTGGTTTTGTTCCTGATTTACAGCATCCACCATTCTTTCTGTTTTTATTGAGAAGCTCAAGATTAATTTAGGGAAGGAAACTGCCATTCTTGTGACTCCAGACACAAAGATGTGTGGTTTACTCTTGACTGCCCTCTGGGCAATTAGGGATGAACAATAAATACTGACCTTGCCAGCGATGCCCACATCCTGTGAACAATTACAAAACATTTTTCAGCCATTTTCATTGGGTAAGTCACTTGTTTATTATCTGTTTGTCTTTGCTTACGGCCTCTCCCCTCACCCAACATTCTCTCTTTGGTCCTTATATGTTTCATTGCCCCTCAGGCTGACCCTTAGAGCCATGCAGTCATACAGCTTGGAAGCACACCCTTCTGTCCAACTAATCCAAGCCAACCATGCCCCCAAACTAAACTAGTCCCATCTGCCTGTGTTAGGCCCATGTCCCTTAAAACATTTCCTATTCATGTACTTATCCCAATGTCTTTTAAATGTCCTCAGTGTACCTGCATCCACCATCTTCTCTGGCGGCCCATTCCGTATATGAGCTACTCTCTTGTGGAGAGCATTTCCCTTCATGTCTTTTTAAATCTTTCTCCTCTCACCTTAAAAATACGTCCCTTATTTTTGAACTCACCCACCTTAGGGAGAGGACTTCTGCAATTCACTTTATGGCGATTCTATAAACCTCTGTAAGGGCGCTCCTGAACCTCCTATGCTCCAGGGGAAAAAGCCCCAGCCCATCCAGCCTCACCTTATAACTCAAACCCTCCAGTCCACTAAATCTTTTGTGCGCCCTTTCCAACTTAACAACAACTTTCCTAAAACAGGGTGGCCAGGACTGCACACGGTGCTGCAGGAGTGGTCCCACCGATGCCCTGTACAGCTCCAACATGACGTCCGAAATCCTACACTCACTGCTCTGACTAATGAAGGCGGCCATGCTAAATGCCTTCTTCACCGCCCTGTCTACCTGCGACACCACTTTCAAGGAGCTATGTACCTGTGTCTGTTCGACAGCACTCTCCAGGAAGGTAAAGCACACGAGAAAGGTTACAAACACACACATAGCCTTGTCCTCCCGGTGCTGGCTACAGCCGTGTCTGGGAGGCCAGAACGTGGCTGAAATTGGAGCATCATGGCGACAAGATTGCCAAACCATTTCTATCATTCTCCCTGGGCCATGAAATATGGCAGTTTGCACCCCCTGCTCACTGTTTGTGTGGCATCTCCAAGTACAGTTTTTGCCTGGGCTGCTATTTTACTTCAGGGTGGGAGGGATATTGAAGGCTGAGGTTGTACTGCGCCAGGTTGGTTCACAATCCTTGGGAGGATGCCTGCTGCAGAATTGGGAGCCTTTTAACTGGCATGCTTATAAGCTGCTGTCGTTATTCATTACTGTTAAATGTTTTTAATGCAATGCTTGATTATAAGGTTCTATCCTTAAAATGGTAAGTAACCATTAAGTTGACCGGCACTGTGTAAGCATGTACATGCATTAGAATACTTTTTCCACTGGATGAAGTCCTCTTCTACATTATACAACACGGACAATCTGATATGAAGCTGTGTACGAGGTTATCATGGTTTGATTTCCATGTTGATATAATGTCTGGATATCTAATGAGCCTTTGATGCACTTCCAGTATCCACTAGATACTAACAATCTTTTAACTATTCATAGAGCTGTAAAAATAAGGAAGTAGGCTTTCAAACTCCCCTTGAAATCATTTTGCTCTCACCAGCTGGTAGAACTGTCAATCAAATGCAGCCATTCGGAAAGCTTCAATGCACCTAACATTAAAAGAAATGCCATTGAGGAACTACTTTGAAGAGAGAAGCTTTAATACAAGCTCATAAAACAATCGAACAAACATCACAGTCATCTTCACAGCTGTATAAATAAAGCTGTTTGTTAGTATTGCCAAAAATTCACAGTGGGATTCTATAGCCATCCGTTCCACTAAATAGACCAATTATGAATGTCTATACAGGCTCTAAATCTTACTAGTGTATTCAGCCCTTTAGGGAATATTGATACAGTTGTGAAGGGGTAAATTGGCTTTGCTTGATTGACTCTTCTAATATCTTGTAATAAACATTTATTTTGCCATTTACCTGTTGGTTATTTGGACAAGATCAGGAGAGACTAAGTTGATTCAAAGTTTCTTGTCTGATGTGAGTATGAATGGCCAAAGTTAACAAAGAACAAAGAAAATTACAGTACAGGAACAGGACCTTCAGCCCTCCAAGCCTGCACTGACATGCAGCCCATCACAACTAAAACCCCCTGCCCTCCTGGGGACAGTATCCCTCTATTTCCATCCTATTCATGTATTTGTCAAGACATCCTTTAAAAGTCACTATAGTATCTGCTTCCACTACCTCCCCTGGCAGTGAGTTCCATGCACCCACCACCCTCTGTACATCACCTTTAAACCCTACCCCTCACACCTTAAACACATGGCCCCTGGTAACTGATTGTTCCATCCTGGGAAAAAGCTTCTGACTGTCCACTCTGTTCATGCCCTTCATAATCTTGTAAACCTCTATCAGGTCACCCCTCAACCTCTGTCATTCCAGAGAGAGCAACCCAAGTTTCTCCAATCTCTCCTCATAGCTGATGCCCTCCATATCAGGCAACATCCTGGTAAATCATTTCTGTACCCTGTCCAAAACCACCATATCCTTCTGGTAGTGTGGCGACCAGAACTGAACACGATATTCAAAATGCGGCCCAAGTAAGGTTCTATAAAGCTGCAACATTACCTGCCAATTTAAACTCAATGCCCCGGCCGATGAAGGTGGCATGCCTTCTTGATTACCTTCCCCACCTATGTTGCCACTTTCAGTGACCTGTATACTCAGATCCCTCTGCCTATCAGTATTCTTAAGGTTTCTGCCAATCACTGTATATTATCCATCTGGATTAGAGCTTCCAAATTGCATTAACTCACATTTTTCCAGATTAAACTCCATCTGCCATCTCTCAGCCCAAGTCATCAACCGATCTATATCCTACTGACAGTCCTTATTGCTATCTGCAATTCCACCAACCTTTGTGTCATCAGCAAACCTGCTCATCAAACCAGTTACATTCTCCTCTGAATTAGTTATATATACTACAAATAGCAAAGGTCCCAACACTGATCCCTGAAGAATGCCACTAGTCACAGACCTCCTTTCAGAAACACATCCTTTCACTGCTACCCTCTGTCTTCTTTGACTGAGCCATTTTTATTTATCCATCTTGCAAGTTCACATCTGACCCCATGTGACTTTACCTTCTGTATCAGCCTGCCATGAGGGACCCTGTCAAAGGCCTCACTGAAGTCCATGTAGACAACATCCACTGCTCTACCCTCATTGATCATTTTTGTCACTTCCTCAAAAAACTCAATCAAGTTAATGAGACCAACCTCCTCTTCACAAAACCATGTTGCCTCTCATTAATACACCCTCTTATTTCCAAGTGGGAGTAAATCCTGTTTTGAAGAATCCTCTCCAATAATTTCCCTACCACTAATGTAAGGCTCACCGGCCTGTAATTAGCTGGATGATCCCTGTCACACTTCTTAAACTAAGGAACAACGTTGGTTATTCTCCAAACCTCTGGGACCTCCCCTGTACCCGGTGAGGATACAAAGATTTCCCTCAAGGCCCCAGCAATTTCCTCCCTTGCCCCTCTCAGTATTCTGGAGTAATCCCATCAGGCTCTGCGGAATTGTCTGCCTTAATGTTTTTCAAGACCCCAATATCTCCTCCCTATTGATCTCAAAACCAACTGTCTGCACACCTTTCCCCAGACTCATCACCAACCAAGTCCTTCTCTGTGGTGAATACTGACACAAAGTACTCTTTTAATACCTCACCCATTTCCTCTGGCTCCACACATAAATTCCCTTCCCTGTCCTTGAGTGAACCAACCCTCTGCCTGGCTACCCTCTTACTCTTTATATATGTATAAAAAGCCTTGGGATTTTCTTTACTCCTGTTGGTCAATGACTTTTCATGATCCCTTTAACCCCCCGACTCCATGTTTAAGTTTTTTTTCATTTTCCTCATATTCCACCCACGCTTTAGGTTTTCCAAGCCTCCTAGCCTTAATACTTCTTGTCTTTTTTAGACTAGGCTCACAACATCTGTCATTATCCAAGGTTTCCTGAACTTGCCAAACTTATCCTTCATATTTACAGGAATGTGCCGATCCTGAGTTCCCAGCAACTTACACTTGAAAACCTCCCGCATACCAGATGTTGATTTTCCCTCAAACAGCTGCCTCCAATCTACATTCTTCAGTTCCTGCCCAGTAACAGTTGTAATTAGCCTTCCCCCAATTTAGACCTTCACCTTACGACTACACCACTCTTTATCCATCAGTACCTGAAAGCTTACTGAATTGTGATCACTGTTCCCAAGCTGCTTCCCTGCTGAGACGTTGACCACCTGGCCAGGCTCATTCCCCAATACTAGGTCCAGTACGGCCCCTTTCCTGGTTGGACTATCTTCATACAGTTTCAAGAAGTCCTCCAGGATGCTCCATCCAAGCCCCAACCACTAAGCGAATCCTCGCCAATATATGGGAAGTTAAAATCACCCACGACAACAATCTTGTTACTTTTACATCTTTCCAAAATCTGCCTACATATCCGTTCTTCTGTCTCCTGCTGGCTGTTGAGAGGCCTATTGTAAATCCCAAACATTGTGATTGCACCCTTCCTGTTCCCGAGCTCTACCCATATTGCCTCATGGTATGAGCCATCCGAGGTGTCCTCCTGCAGTATACGGGTGATATTCTCCTTAACAAATAGTGCAACTCCCTCCACCCCTTTTACATCCCCCTCTATCCCACCTGAAACATCTGTATCCTGGAACGTTAAGATGCTAATCCTGTCCCTCCCTTAACCAAGTCTCTGTAATAGCAACAACATCATAGTTCTGAGTACTAATCCAAGCTCTAAGTTCATCTGCCTTACCTGTTACACTTATCGCATTGAAACAGATGCACTTTAGTGCGCAAGACCCGCTTTTTTCACAACCACACCCTACCTGCTCTTCCTCTGAGTCTTACTGGCCCAATTCTCTTGTTCCCTTTCAGTCAATTCACCTTTGCACTGGTTCCCACACCTCTGCCAAACTAGATTAAGTTGCCCCAAGTGACACGAGAAAGCCTCCCAGCCAGAATATTTATGCCCCTCCAGTTTAAATGCAACCAATCCTTCTTGTTCAGGTCCCTCCCACCCTGGAACAGATCCCAATTGTCCAGATGTCTGAACCCCTCCCTCCTACACCATCTGTTTAGCCACGTCATGAGCTGTGCTATCCTCCTATTTCTAGCCTCAATGGCACTGGGAATAGGGAGTAATCCCAAGATTACAACCTTGGAGGTCCTGCTTTTTAACTTCCTACCAAACTCCCTGAACAGTTGCTGCAGGACCTCGTCACTCATCCTACCTATGCCATTAGTACCAATGTGCATTACAACCTCTGGCTGATCACCCTCTCCCTTCAGAGTGCTTTCTGCTCGTTCAGAGACACCCTGGACCCTGGCACCAGGGAAGAAACACACCATCCTGGAGTCCCTTTTACGTCCACAGAAACATTCATCTGTACCCCAAACTGTAGAGTCCACTCTAACTACTGTTGTGGTGCTCTTTGTCCTTCCCTTAAGAACAGAGCCAGCCGTGTGCCACCAGTCTGCCTGATGCTGCTGTAACCACCTGATAGGTCATTCCCCCCCACGACAATATCCAAAATGGTATAGTCATTAGAGAGGGGGACAACCACAGGGGATTCCTACACTGCCTGCCTGCCCCTTCTAGCAGTCACCCATCTATCTGCCCTCACCTTAGGTCCCCACATCTCTAAAATGAATTCCACTATCGTCATGCTCCTAACTGCTTCCACTTGCTGCCCTAACCTATCCATACAGTCTGTAAGGAGCTGCAATTGGGTGCATTTCCTGCAGATGTCGTCATCTGTGACACTGGAAGTGTCACGGATCTCCCACGTCTCAGACGTGCAACACTTGACCCCGCTGACCGACATTGTTATCCCCAATTTAGCTGCAAATTTATTAAACACTTACCCTTTACTTATTGCTGTGAATACTTGAGGTAGGTCTCACTCACCTTCCCAGGATACTGTCTGGATCTCTTCCTTTCCCTTGCTTCTGGTCTACATTTGATAGTTTAATGAGCTTTTGTGAGTTTTTTCAAGGGGATTTTGAATGTCTCTTTGCTTATTTGGAAGTTTTATGAGCCATTTTAGTGTTATTATATAGCTCATTGCTTCTGTACTTAGTGGGTGCTGAAAGATTAAGATGAAGAATGAATGGGAGGTTTGGAAGGTGTGTGTAGGTATGGAAACAGATGTGGGGGTGTATGGAACGTTGAGAAGGGATATGTAAGGGTTTGTGTAGATTTGGGAGATGGCCAGTGGGTTAGAGGAGGGAGTGAGTGCTAGGGGCCCCAACAGCCATGAACAGAATGGGCCAATGTTCCAGTATAGAGAGGCAGGGCTTCTAGACTGCCATGTTACCTCAGGCCTGTTTTGAGAAGCAGAATCCCTAGTTCACCCTGCCTCCTCAAGAGGAAAATTCCCAGTGAACAGGCTGATGTTCTGAAGTGGGTAACATGACTTTGGGAAATAGCCCAACCTGCAGGTGCCATTGCTGAGGGGATACAGAGGCTTTTTGTATCACCATGACTCTGTGTGTGTATTTCTCTTTGTTTGTCTCACTCTCTCTTCTTCCCACATCCACCCTATTTTTTTCTTTCTTGGGCCTTTGTTTACTCTCTCTCTCTCGGTCTCTCCCTTCATGTCTCATTCTTTCTTTGTCTCTTCCTCTTTCACGCTCTCTCTCTCTTTTCTTAGTTTCTCAGTGTCTCCCTCACTGTACCTCTCCCTCCATGTCTGTCAGTCTCTCTCTCTCTCTCGGTCTTTCTTTCTCTCGCTGTCTTTCAGTGTCTCTCCTGTGTGTGTGTCTCTTGATTTCTCTGCTCCTGACTATCTCTCACTCTCTCAGACTTTCTCTCCCCCCGCCCCCCCACCATGCCTCTCTCTCTCTCTCTTTCTCTCTGTGTCTCAACCTCTCTTCCTTTCTGTGCCTCTCACTCTTTTTCTCCCCCTGACTCTCAGTCTCTCTCTCTCTCTCTCTCTCTGTGTCCCATCTCTGTCTTCTTCCCACTCCCTGTCAATCTCTCTCTCGCTGTGTGTGTCTCTCTCTCATTCTTTGTCTTCTTCCCTCCCCCTGTCACTCTCTCTCTCGCTGTGTGTGTCTCTCTCTCATTCTCTGTCTCTTTCCCTCCCCCTGTCTCTGTCTCTCTCGCTGTGTGTGTCTCTCTCTCATTCTCTGTCTCTTTCCCTCCCCTGTCTCTGTCTCTCTCGCTGTGTGTGTCTTTCTCTCATTCTCTGTCTCTTTCCCTCCCCCTGTCCCTGTCTCTCTCGCTGTGTGTGTCTCTCTCTCATTCTCTGTCTCTTTCCCTCCCCCTGTCCCTGTCTCTCTCGCTGTGTGTGTCTCTCTCTCATTCTCTGTCTCTTTCCCTCCCCCTGTCTCTGTCTCTCTCGCTGTAATTAGATCAGCTTAGAAAGACTGTCAGCGATATCTCTGTCATCTCCAACCCTTTGTTACCCTGGAGCTTCCAGGTATGAATCAGGATTTATTGACAGAAACACAGGAACTGGGACAGTTCATGTGACAAAACCTCCAGGAATCCATCCGATAACATTCCTGATTTTAGTGCAGGAGTGTTTAGCATGGACTTAGTCCCCTGCTTTCTGGTGAATGAGTTGGAACCAAGGTAGGGATAGGACACAAACATAGAGATGTACAGCATGGAAACAGACCCTTCGGTTCAACTAGTCCATGCTGACCCAGGATCCTAAATTAATCCAGTCCCATTTGCCAGCATTTGGCCCATATCCCTCTAACCCCTTCCTATTCATGTACCCATCCAGATGCCTTTTAAATGTTGTAATTGTACCAGCCTCCACCACTTTCCCTGGCAGCTCATTCCACACGCACCGCCTTCTATGTGAAAAGGTTACCCCTTGGGTCCCTTTATAATCGTTCCCCTCTCACCTTAAACCCATGCCCCTCTAGTTTTGGACTCCCCTACCCTGGGGAAAAAGACCTTGTCTAATCACCCTATCCATGCCCGTCATGGTTTCATAAACTTCTATAAGGTCACCTCTCAACCCCTGATGCTCCAGGGAAAATAGCCCCAGCCTATTCAGCCTTTCCCCGTAGCTCAAACCCTCCGACCCTGGCAGCGTCCTTGTAAATCTTTTCTGAACCCTCTAAAGTTTCACAACATCCTTCCTACACCAGGGAGACCAGGATTGCACGCAGTATTCCAAAATCGGCCGAACCAATGTCCTGTACAGCTGCAACACGACCCTCCCAACTCCTATTCTCGATGCGCTGACCGATGAAGGCAGGCGTACCAAACATCGCTTTGTAAGCAATGACATGAGATTGTGTAGTTATAACTCATTGACACAGCCAGAACTCTCCCCACATGCAGCACTTGCCCCGCTGTTAGAAACTGAACTGTAGGCCCCTGAATACCAAACGCTGGTTCTCAGTGTGTTTTGTTAGTTGTGCTGATGAGGTCAATGATACATGGGTGGAGGACATTGATTGAGTACCTTGAGTACAAATAAAGAGAGACCATTAGAACACTGAGTAGCTCAGTGGCAGACACTGCATTCTGTGAATAAATGAACTATCAAGAAAATGGTCTAGTTTCAAATTTCACCATCCACGTTGGGATCCGTTTCGTGTTTGACCAGCTTCCTGGGGGTTGTCACTGAGTCTACTGTGGGCCCAACCTGAGCAAACTGGATCCTGGTCCAGAGCACTGGTCTGTTTGGCTTCATGTGTTATTTCTTCGACTCTTCTGTCTTTCCCTCTCTATCCCTCTCTCTCTCCCTCTGTCTCTCAGTATCCCTCTCACCCTCGGTCTTAATGTCTCTCTCACTGTCTTGGTCTCGATGTCTCTCTCTCTCTGTTGCTCTGTATCCCTCTATCCCTGGCTCTCTTGGTCTCGATTTCTCTCTCTCTCTCTCTCTCTGTATCCCTCACTCTCTTGGTCTCAATGTCTTTCCCACTGTCATGGTTTTGATCTCTCTCTTTCTCTCTCTCTCTCTGTCACTCTGTATTCCTCTATTCCTCACTCTCTTGGTCTCAATGTCTCTCTCACTGCCTTGGTCTCATCTCTCTCTCTCTCTCTCTCTCTCTCTCTCCCTCCCTCTCTCTCCCACTCTCGGTCTCTCTGTCAGATGATCAGTCGGTGCTGGGTTAGTGGAATTCACAGGGAAATGAATCAGTGCCAATGATGTGCAATAGTGGCAAACGCACAAGGGCCTTGCAGAGTGGGTGTCAGAATTACTGGAGCAATGGAAACTTGGCTTCAGAGAGGTTTAATTGAGTGGGCAGCAGAGAGAAAAAGCAGACAGGCATAGAGACTCGATAAGAATTTGGATAAGTGAAGCACAAAGCCCTTGAGCACCTCAAAGTAGTCACCTGTAGGGGACCGACAGGACAGGGCTGTTACTCCACTCCAGTGAGAATGGTGAGTGCTGCGGTCAGGGAGGGCAGCAAGAGCAAATTGGATTCTAACGTTGGCTCCTCTCATTCTGTCCCAGACAGGAATCCTCACGAGAAGCACCATGTCATCAGAACAGGAGGAGATGTCACCCTCACAGCCACCTCAGTCCCTCAAATCATCAGTGTCCCCGCCTCTATCCTATCTCCGTGACAATATCAAATCATGGGAACGGAACAGCTCCCTCCTGGCGGATCTGCCCAGTCCCCTCCCTACCAAACGGACCCGCACCTACTCTGCGTAAGTACTCCCAGTGCACAGCGAGAGGCTTTTACTGATGACCCTTCTCTATCATTGATCAATAGGTGTGCGTCACTTTGGAGTAACACTTTATTAAATGGATGTTAAATACTATGTATGCTTAAAATAACGCACCTTACAGGGGTCTTCAATGTGTTACAGTTCTGTAGAGATAATTTTCAGTATCTTGGCCCTTTACAAATCCAAATCCTCATTGCAATCTGAAACAGCTTATCACGAGACCATTAGACCATCAGATATAGGAGCAGAAGTAGGCCATTCAACCTGTCGAGTCTGCTCCATTGTTCAATGAGTTCTTGACAGATCTGATAACAGAGTCATGGAGTTGTACAGCACAGAAACTGATCATTTGGTCCAACATGTCCATGCCGACCACATATCCTAAATTAATCTAGTCCCATTTGCCAGTGTTTGGCCCATATCCCTAACCCTTCCTATTCATGTACCCATTCAGATGCCTTTTAAATGTTACATTTGTACCAGCCTCCACTGTTTCCTCTTGCAGCTCATTCCATACACACACCACTCTCTGCATGAAAATGTTGCCCCTTGGGTCCCTTCTATATCTTTCCCCTCTCACCTTAACCCTATACCGCCTCACTCCACTTTCCTGCCTCTCCTGCATAACCTTGATTCCCTTACTGATTAAAATTCTGCCTATCTCAATCCAGAATGACCTGACTTAATGACCCAGTTTTGACAGCCCTCTGTGGTAAAGAATTCCACGGATCCACTCCCCTCTGGGAGAAGAAATTCCTTCTTATCTCTGTCTGAAATGGGTGACCTCTTACTGTGAGATTATGCCTTCTGACCCAGACTTTCCCACATGACGACACAACCTCCCCATATCTATCCTGCTGAATCCCCTAAGAATCTTGTATGTTTCAATAAAGTCACCTCTCGTTCTTCTAAAGTCCAATGTGTTCAGGCCCAATCTGCTCAAACTCTCCTGACATACCAGGGATCAGCCTGGTGAACCTTCTCTGGACTGCCTCTAGTGCCGGTAAATCTTTCCTTAGATAATCTGGGGCTAAGAAGCTAATGATGACCATGAAACTGTTGCTGATTCTCAGGAATAAACATCTGGTTCGCTAATGTCCTTCAGAGAAATTTATCTGCTGTCCTCACCTGCCCTGGCCTACGTTTGACTCCAGACCCGCAGCAGTGTGGCTGACTTACAACTGCCTTCTGACCAATTAGAAATGGGCAATAAATTGCCGGCTGGATTTAATTGCTAGCTTTTGGTGACTCATGGACGAGACTCCCAAATCCCTCTTTTCTGAAGCTTTCTGCAGTCGTGCTCCATTTAAAAATATTCAGCTCCTCTGTTCTTGCTGCCAAAGTGAATCTCATTTTCCCACGTTGTATTCTAGCTGCCCATTTCTTTTCCTATTCACTTAACTTGGCTATATCACTCTGCAGACTCTTCTATATTCATCTCAAGCTGGCCACAACCTACTTCACAATTCTGAGAAAGGGTCACCGGACCCGAAACATTAACTCTGTTTTCTCCTCCACAGATGCTGCCAGACCTGCTGAGCTTATCCAGCAGAGACAGTGGGAACTGCCGATGCTGGAGAATCTGAGATAACATGCTGTGAAGCTGGATGAACACAGCAGGCCAAGCAGCATCAGAGGAACAGGAAAGCTTGATGTTTCGGGTCGGGACCCTTCTTCAGGAGCTTTCTTCTTCATCAAGCTTTCCTGCTCCTCTGATGCTGCTTGGCCTGCTGTGTTCATCCAGCTCTACATTGTATTATCTCAGATTCTCCAGCATCTGCAATTCCTACCATCTCTTCTTAATTTTAAGCTCTTTTGTTTTCCCGTTGGGCTAATGAGATCAGTGCAAGTGTCGCATTGTTGTATTTATTTAAAGCTGAAAGAAAATACAGTTCTGAGACGGTTATTGTCAAATGCACAGTAACAAGCCAAAGAGACAATGGAGGAGTACTGCACAGGTCAGCATCCAAAGGTAAGGTGGAACAGATAGAAAAGAAACTAAAACATACCAGTCATTGGGGGTGCTTCTCTAGTCAGCAACACTGCAGTGTAATGAAGGTGAAAATCTAACAGCTTTGTCAGGGAATGCAGGGTCATTACCTGGATCCTGGGCCATTTGAAAGGAGATGTTTACCAAAAGCAATGTTGCTGCTTTAAAAAAATACTAACTGTTCATGTGCCAGGAAACCAAAGCACCATTGTCTCCAAACGTGGCAAAGTAGTATTTTCACTGGAATGGCGTTTACTCACTGCAGGGTCAGACCATGGGGCATCGCCATTGATTATACATCGCGTGTCTCCTCCTCACTCACCAGAGAACCCCTCAGTAACCCCTCAGTTTGCCATGTCCCCTAATATTCTCCACCCAATCCATTCTTCCTCACACCTCGTTAGGACCCTCATGCCTCCCCAAGTATCCTCCATACCCCTCGTGTATCCTCCATATCCCCCACACATCATCCATACCCTCCCAGGTGTCCTCCATATTCCCTGTGTGTCCTCCATACTTCCCACGTGTCCTCCATATCCCCCATATGTCCTCCATATCCCCTGTGTGTCCTTCATATCCCCCACGTGTCCTTCATACCCCCTAAGTATCCTCCATATCCCCCCATGCATCCTTCACATCTGAGTCCTGTATATCTGTCACAGTTCTCCATATCCACTATGACTCCTCCGTATCCCCCATATATCTGCCATATCCCCCATGTACCCTCCATACCACCTCATATCCACCACGTATCTTCCATATCCACTATGAATCCGCCATATGATTAGATTCCCTTCAGTGTGGAAACAGGCCCTTCGACCCAACAAGTCCACACCGCCCCTTGAAACATCCCACGCAGACCCATCCACCTAATCTACACACCCCTGAACACTACAGGCAATTTAGCATGGCCAATCCACCTAGCCTGTACATCTTTGGACTGTGGGAGGAAACTGGAGCACCCGGACGAAACCCATGCAGACACGGGGAGAATGTGCAAACTCCACACAGACAGTTGCCCGAGGCTGGAATCAAACCCAGGTCCCTGGTGCTATGAGGCTGCAGTGCTGACCACTGAGCCATCGTGCCGCCCCAGTGTATCCCCATGTATTCTCCGTAAGACCATAGGAACAGGAGTAAGCCATCAGCCCCTTAAGCCTGCTCCACCATTCAAAGGGATCATGACTGCTCTGACATTCCTCATGTCCAATCCTGCCCTTTCCCTGTTGCCCTTGATTTCACGAATGATTAAGAATCTATCTCTCTCAGCATTAAGCATGTACAAAGAACTCTGCCTTCACAGCTCTTTGTGGCAAGGAATTCCAGAGACTCTCAACCCTCTAAGGAAGAAATTCCTCCCTCATCTCAGTCTTAAATTGGCACCCCCTTATCCTGAGACTATGCTACCTGGTTCTAGACTCTCCCATGAGGGGAAACATCCTCTCAGCATTGACCCTGTCAAGCTTCTTAAGAACCCTCTCTACTTCAATGAGGTCACGCCTCATTCTTGTAAACTCCAGTGAGCAGAGTCCCAACCTGTTGAGCCTTTGTTTCTAAGGCAATGCCTCCAGACTGGGGATCATCTTAGTGAACGTTCTCTGAACTACCTCCAATGAAATTATATCTTTACTTAATTACAGGGAACAAAACTGTTCACTGTACTCCAGATGTGGTCTCTCCAGCACCATGTACAGTTGCAGTAAGACTTCCAGACTCCTTATTTTGAGATGGTTGGAGTATAAGGGCCAGCATTCCCTTATCCCTCCTGATTGCCTGCTGCCCCGTGTGCTAGCTTTCTGAGTTTCATGCACAAGTCCCCCCTAAGTCCTTTGGTGTTGCAGCTTTCTGCAGTTTCTCTGTATTTAAATAAATTTGTATTCTTTTGCTGTCTCTTCTGAAATGAATAACTTTGTATTTTCCCACATTATACTTCATTTGCCAATTTCTTGCCCCCTTATTTAACCTACCAATCTCTCTCTTTAAACTGTTTGTATCCCTCTCACAACCTGTTTTCTACATATTTTTGTGTCATCTGCACATTTGGCTACAATACATTTGCTTCCTTCCTTCAAGACATTGAAAATATATTGTAAAGGGACCCAGCACTGATCGCTGCGAAACCCCACTGCCAATCTTAAACAGAACCCTTCACCCCACTCGCGGTTTCCTGCCCCATTAACTATTTCTCTATCCATACCAATTTCCTATCTCCAACAGCATGGGCCCTTATCTAATGACCTAACCTTTTGTGAGGCATCTTGTCAAATGCCTTCTGAAACTCCAAATATAACACATCCACGGGCCCCTCTATCCATTCTGGTTGAGTCTTCCTTGAAAATCTCTAATAAATTAATCAGACGTGAACTCCCTTTCATGAAGCCATGGTGACTCAGCTCAATTGGATGATACTTTTCTAAATGTGCTGCTATTTCGTCCTTTATAATTGATTCCAATACTTTTCCACAGTCAGCCTAGATTGTTACAGAGATAGCAGGAACTGCAGACGCTGGAGAAACTGAGATAACAAGGTGTAGAGCTGGAGGAACACAGCAGGCCAAGCAGCATCAGAGGAGCAGGAAGGCTGACATTTTGGGCCTGGGCAGAAAGAAAGGTCTGAAGAAGGGTCTAGGCCCGAAACGTCAGCTTTCCTGCTCCTCTGATGCTGCGTGGCCTGCTGTGTTCATCCAGCTCCACACCTTTTAGTCAGCCTGTATGACTGCTTTTTGCCTGCCTTCTTCCTCGTATGTTTTCTCTTTCAGCTTGATACTCTTATTAACTTTCTTGGATAGCCATGCTTGGTTTATCGCTGTCTTAGAATTTTCTTCCTTGCCAGAAGTTATTTTTGCGGGAATCATGAACTATCTCCTCAAGTGTGTACCACTTCTTTCTTACTGTCATTCCCAAGGCCACTCAAGCAGTAGCCATTATGGGCAGACCTTGGGAGCCATACCTTTGAAATGGAGATGAAAATAAATAAACTAAACTAAATCATATTCTGAGGTATCTCTAACACTTGACAGAGAGGGAGAAGCCACTGGTCCAGGAACAATTGGAAAGGCAGCCAGGGAGCCAGGCAGGCTCGAAGGGCCAGATGGCCTACTGCTGCTCTCGGTTCTTATGTTTGGGACTGTCACACCCCCTGCCCTGAATTCTATGCGCCACTGGACCTGACCTCACGTAAACTGTGTCTCTTACACGCCCAGGGACTTTCCCGTGGTCCCTACACCAAATATCTTCCTCTGAAGTAAACTGTCTCTCTCTCTTAGTGGAGCCTTGTTTCTGGCATTGCCATTGCTTATGCTGTTTCACCCTCTCCCACCAAGGTCCAGGAAGATCAGGTTTAACTTGTTCCCATTAGTAACTCTGCTGAAGCTATCCCTGTAGTTGCCTGAGGGGTAGTCCATAATCAAATAGGAGCTGGGACAGTTTGAAGTGAGGCCATAGGCTGTTTCTTGAAGTCCGCCTTCTGAGCCTGAATGATGGATGGTTTGGAGCTCTCCTTGTACGATGAATCCCTTTTGACTTCAAGAAACACTGAAATTCCCTGCTGGGAAATGATGGCCCATTATCTGTGACCAACACTTCTGCAAGTCCGTGGATTTGAAAGAGTTTATTTTATCGTGGCCCCCATGTTTGACAAATCCAGCCCAAATGTGCCCATCTGGCCACTCTGAGCGGGCGTTCACACAATGACTAAGAACATTGAGCCCATGAAAGGACCTGCCTAGTCAATGTGTAACCAGGCCTGGCCACCCAATGGATGTGTGGGTGCTGCTGCCATACTTTTTGTCCCCATGGGCTCTCTGGGCAGTGCCCCACCAGCACGGCTGTGTCGGCAGCCAGTCCTGGCCACCAGGCATAACTTCTCGCCAACGTCTTCATTTTGGACACCCATGGATGACCCTGGTGGAGTTCAATCAGTATCTAACGGTGACCTTTGCTGGGGACAGTCACTCTTTTCCCCCTAATAATATACCATCCTGTACTGTGATCTGGCCTCTTTGAGTCAAAAAGGTTTCAGTTCTCTGTGAAGGTCCTTTGGTTCCCCCCATCACCACCAGCTGGTTCAGTTTTGCCAGGATGGGATCTTTCTGTGTCCAAAGTCTGATATGACTGGGAGTGTGTCCAGAAAATTTCAAACTATTACAGACTCTTCCCGTGATAGTACCACCGGTGGTGTATCTATCTGCAGCAGGCAGCTCAATGCATGTGTATTTGCTCCTTGGCCTCCTGGATAGTGTTCCAACTTGTTATTGGACGCACTGAAAGTAAGCACTCACTGCCGAATCATCTTGGAGCTATGAGCAGCAGTGCCTTGTCGTAGAGTCACCGAGTCCTACAGCACAGAAACAGACCCTTCGGTCCAGCCAGTCCATTCCGAACATAATCCCAAACTAAGATAACAAAGTGTGGGGCTGGATGAACACAGCAGGCCAAGTAACATCTCAGGAGCACAAAAGCTGACGTTTCGGGCCTAGACCTTTCATCAGATAGACCCTTCACCCTCTGATGAAGGGTCTAGGCCCGAAACGTCAGCTTTTGTGCTCCTGAGATGCTGCTTGGCCTGCTGTGTTCATCCAGCTTCACACTTTGTTATCTTGGATTCTCCAGCATCTGCAGTTCCCATTATCACTGATACAATTTTAACCTCACTGGGAAGCCTCTTCCAGAGATACATAACCTGAAGAAGTTACCCTCCTCCCTCCAGACCAACCTCAGGGAATCTCTCTCCCACTGCAACTCTCTTATAATCTCTTCAGCCTTGAAACTGCTCGACCATGTCCTGAAGCAAACCAGCTACCACAGTCACATCACCTTCCTCAGCACCTGCCTACGGAACCGGGCTCTGATGAAGGGTCTCGGCCCGAAACGTCAGCTTTTGTGCTCCTGAGATGCTGCTTGGCCTGCTGTGCTCATCCAGCTCCACACTTTGTTATCTTGGATTCTCCAGCATTTGCAGTTCCCATTATCACTGATACATAATCCCAAACTAAACTAGCCCCACCTGCCTGCTTCTAGCCCACATCCCTCCAAACCTTTCCTACTCACATACTTATCCAAATGTCTTTTAAATGTTGTAACTGTACCCACATCCACCACTACTATGGAAATTGATATGACAGTGTGTAATTAAATTAATGGAGTAATGCATGGAATCATGTTACAGATGAGATCAGGCTGAAGACAACGCTAGCATAATGCGATAGGTTAGTCAAATCACGTGATACATGAGCATTATGTTAAAGACAATGGTGGCATGATGTGATAGGTTAAGTGTAGAGTAGAAGACCTTGTGGCAGAAGATGATTAGTTTAGAAAGACAATACAAGCTAATGTGATTGGTTATGCTAATGATACGAGATAAGCGCGGCAACTAGAAAAGTACAAAAGTACCGAGGCCCGGGCAGTCGGGAAACCATTTTTCTGATTGTATCAGAGATAATGGGAACTGCAGATGTTGGAGAATTCCAAGATAATAAAATGTGAGGCTGGATGAACAGAGCAGGCCAAGCAGCATCTCAGGAGCACAAAAGCTGACGTTTCGGGCCTAGACCCTTCATCAGAGAGGGGGATGGGGAGAGGGAACTGGAATAAATAGGGAGAGAAGGGGAGGCGGACCGAAGATGGAGAGTAAAGAAGATAGGTGGAGAGAGTATAGGTGGGGAGGTAGGGAGGGGATAGGTCAGTCCAGGGAAGACGGACAGGTCAAGGAGGTGGGATGAGGTTAGTAGGTAGATGGGGGTGCGGCTTGGGGTGGGAGGAAGGGATGGGTGAGAGGAAGAACCGGTTAGGGAGGCAGAGACAGGTTGGACTGGTTTTGGGATGCAGTGGGTGGGGGTGAAGAGCTGGGCTGGTTGTGTGGTGCAGTGGGGGGAGGGGATGAACTGGGCTGGTTTAGGGATGCAGTAGGGGAAGGGGAGATTTTGAAACTGGTGAAGTCCACATTGATACCATTGGGCTGCAGGGTTCCCAAGCGGAATATGAGTTGCTGTTCCTGCAACCTTCGGGTGGCATCATTGTGGCAGTGCAGGAAGCCCATGATGGACATGTCATCTAGAGAATGGGAGGGGGAGTGGAAATGGTTTGCGACTGGGAGGTGCAGTTGTTTGTTGCGAACTGAGCGGAGGTGTTCTGCAAAGCGGTCCCCAAGCCTCCGCTTGGTTTCCCCAATGTAGAGGAAGCCGCACCGGGTACAGTGGATGCAGTATACCACATTGGCAGATGTGCAGGTGAACCTCTGCTTAATGTGGAAAGTCATCTTGGGGCCTGGGATGGGGGTGAGGGAGGAGGTGTGGGGACAAGTGTAGCATTTCCTGCGGTTGCAGGGGAAGGTGCTGGGTGTGGTGGGGTTGGCGGGCAGTGTGGAGCGGACAAGGGAGTCACGGAGAGAGTGGTCTGTCCGGAAAGCAGACAGGGGTGGGGATGGAAAAATGTCTTGGGTGGTGGGATCGGACTGTAAATGGCGGAAGTGTCGGACGATGACGCGTTGTATCCGGAGGTTGGTAGGGTGGTGTGTGAGAACGAGGGGGATCCTCTTGGGGCGGTTGTGGCGGGGGCGGGGTGTGAGGGATGTGTTGCGGGAAATACGGGAGACGCGGTCAAGGGCGTTCTCGATCACAGTGGGGGGAAAGTTGCGGTCCTTAAAGAACTTGGACATCTGGGATGTGCGGGAGTGGAATGTCTTATCGTGGGAGCAGATGCGGCGGAGGCGGAGGAATTGGGAATAGGGGATGGAATTTTTGCAGGAGGGTGGGTGGGAGGAGGTGTATTCTAGGTAGCTGTGGGAGTCGGTGGGCTTGAAATGGACATCAGTTACAAGCTGGTTGCCTGAGATGGAGACTGAGAGGTCCAGGAAGGTGAGGGATGTGCTTGTAACTGATGTCCATTTCAAGCCCACCGACTCCCACAGCTACCTAGAATACACCTCCTCCCACCCACCCTCCTGCAAAAATTCCATCCCCTATTCCCAATTCCTCCGCCTCCGCCGCATCTGCTCCCACGATAAGACATTCCACTCCCGCACATCCCAGATGTCCAAGTTCTTTAAGGACCGCAACTTTCCCCCCACTGTGATCGAGAACGCCCTTGACCGCGTCTCCCGTATTTCCCGCAACACATCCCTCACACCCCGCCCCTGCCACAACCGCCCTAAGAGGATCCCCCTCGTTCTCACACACCACCCTACTAACCTCCAGATACAACGCATCATCCTCCGACACTTCCGCCATTTACAATCCGACCCCACCACCCAAGACATTTTTCCATCCCCACCCCTGTCTGCTTTCCGGACAGACCACTCTCTCCGTGACTCCCTTGTTCGCTCCACACTGCCCGCCAACCCCACCACACCTGGCACCTTCCCCTGCAACCGCAGGAAATGCTACACTTGTCCCCACACCTCCTCCCTCACCCCTATCCCAGGCCCCAAGATGACATTCCACATTAAGCAGAGGTTCACCTGCACATCTGCCAATGTGGTATACTGCATCCACTGTACCCGGTGCGGCTTCCTCTACATTGGGGAAACCAAGCGGAGGCTTGGGGACCGCTTTGCAGAACACCTCCGCTCAGTTCGCAACAAACAACTGCACCTCCCAGTCGCAAACCATTTCCACTCCCCCTCCCATTCTCTTGATGACATGTCCATCATGGGCCTCCTGCACTGCCACAATGATGCCACCCGAAGGTTGCAGGAACAGCAACTCATATTCCGCCTGGGAACCCTGCAGCCATATGGTATCAATGTGGACTTCACCAGTTTCAAAATCTCCCCTTCCCCCACTGCATCCCTAAACCAGCCCAGTTCATCCCCTCCCCCCACTGCACCACACAACCAGCCCAGCTCTTCACCCCCACCCACTGCATCCCAAAACCAGTCCAACCTGTCTCTGCCTCCCTAACCGGTTCTTCCTCTCACCCATCCCTTCCTCCCACCCCAAGCCGCACCCCCAGCTACCTACTAACCTCATCCCACCTCCTTGACCTGTCCGTCTTCCCTGGACTGACCTATCCCCTCCCTACCTCCCCACCTACACCCTCTCCACCTATCTTCTTTACTCTCCATCTTCGGTCCGCCTCCCCCTCTCTCCCTATTTATTCCAGTTCCCTCTCCCCATCCCCCTCTCTGATGAAGGGTCTAGGCCCGAAACGTCAGCTTTTGTGCTCCTGAGATGCTGCTTGGCCTGCTGTGTTCATCCAGCCTCACATTTTATTATCTTATTTTTCTGATTGTCACAGCTTTTGTTTGCAAATAGGAGTTCAACTCCTTGAGGAATTCTCTACATCTCGGGGTGTTTTAAACAGAGAATTGGGAAGCACTTCTCCACCACACTACCTTAGGAAATTCATTCCACACACGAACCACCCTCTGTGTAAAAAAATTTCCCGCTCATGCCATACTTAAATCTTTCTCCTCTCGCCGTAAAAATGTGCAATCTTGTCTTGAAATTCCCTACCCTAGGGAAAAGACGTGTACCATTGTCCTCCATGAGTAGACCTAGTAAAGGTTTATCGTCCATTATTATTACAAATTTAGAGCTATAAAGATATTGGTGTGGAACTTCCTGACTCCAAATATGACCACCAAACCTTCCGTCTCTATCTGGGCCTATTCACGCTCTGCACTGACCAATATCCTGGATGTGCGCACTATTGGGCATCCTGCCTCTACCTTTGCCCGTGAGACAGTTAACATTGCGTAGGCCTTGCAGGATTGTGGGATTGCTCCCTGGTCAACATGTCAGATGGCCTTGGCCGCTCTGGTAGTCTCTGGAACGTCTCGGAAACACCTCCAGGTCTTTAATAGGATGTCGCTTAGGCAGCTATTTTCTAATTGAACGATGTTGAGCCAATCAGGGTGAATCTTTATCAACCAATCAAGCTTGGGCCTGAGCCATTTACTACAATCAGTGGTAACTAAGCCAGCTGCTTCTCTTAAGAGCCTGGAGCGAGAGTTGTACCATTCATCTGTAAACATTCCCAGAGTGAATTTTGTTGAAGCCTGGTTTTGCGATCACCGAAGCAGCCGTACCCACTATCAACCTCCATTAGAACCAGGTGACCATTTAACCAGATGTTTCTTTTGATTGGTTCTGATTTGGATGTTGCTAAGCAATTTAATTGTCCAAACCAGATGTCGGTGAGCTTTCCAGGGTGTGCATTCTCCTGGATACTGACCTATGAGTTCTCTTACTCCATTCAGACCCGGTGGATCTCTTTAAGCATCTCAAGGCCACATTCTAGCAGCAACTACACTAAACCCACCCACCCACCCCCCCCCCCCCCCCACCCCCCCCCGGCCCAGATCCTGGACAAATTGGTAACCATTTGGCCGAGACTTGGCCTTGTTCTGGGGTTTTGCTGTGGGCTGACCCAGATTCCCTCTGTTTAAGATATGTCCTGTGTGAGGCTGTGCAACTGCCTTTACTCCAGTGGTGATCCTCAAGCTCGGTCAGACCGGCAACGGTATGCATTTCTATCGGAATACCCCGTAACTCACGCTGCACTTGCCACATTTTCCAATGATAAAGTCCAGTTGGGTTTCAGCCAGTGGGTGCTTTTGCATGGTCACATCATTAATCCCATTCTCACCACTCTCTGAAATGACTGCACAGAGGCCAGTATCCCATCACCAAGTCTCCTTTAATTTACATGTGGAGAGCCCTTGACACTGACACCCTCAGAGCCAGCTCTCAGAGTGAGCAGAAACTCGAGCTGTGAGGCTTCTCCATCATCAGTTCCATCCGAGATTTAAGGCGCTCCTCAGTATTAGCCCTTTCCTGTCTGTACACAATACAGAAACCTATTTTCTACACCCATGTCCACATCTGCTCTGTGCATGAGGAGAGAGCCTTTGGGGCCACTGGTGGTTCTGCTGTGAGCCCATACTCTACGACCCACTCACCATCAGCCCTTGCTTCAGTAATAAGGGAAGCTGGATTGTAAACAGGAGCGGGAACCACTGGTTGATGGTCAGCTCTCCGTCCACGGCAATAACAGGAACAATTCCAGCATCTCCTAACCTCACCTGGCCAAATTTGATTTTTTTTTTAGAGATAACACGGTGTGGAGCTGGATGAACACGGCAGGCCAAGCAGCATCATAGGAGGAGGAAAGCTGACAGGGCCTAGAAAGAAAGCCCCACTCCCATTTCCTACCTATTAACCTCATCCTGCCCCCTTGACCTGTCCGTCCTCCCTGGACTGACCTATCCCCTCCCTATCTCCCCACCTACACTCACCTCTACTGTCTCCATCCCTGCCTCTTTGACCGGTCTGTCTCCTCTCCACCTATCTTCTCCTCTATCCACCTTCTATCCGCCTCCCCCTCTCTCCCTATTTATTTCAGAACCTCCTCCCCTTCTCCCATTTCTGAAGATGGGTGTAGGCTCGAAACATCAGCTTTCCTGCTCCTCTGATGCTGCTTGGCCCGTTGTGTTCATCCAGCTCTACACATTGTTATCTCAGATTCTCCAGCATCGGCAGTTCCTGCTGTCTTAAGATCCTTTTTAATTGGCTTGGCTTCCGTCCACACTGCAAAACAAAAATAAATCCTCTTGATCCAAGTGGATGGGACCTGGAACACACGGCCTCTTAGAGAGGTGCAGGCAGATTCAAAAATAATTTTCCAAATAAATAACTTCCTGCAGGTTAAAAACATAGAACAACAGATGCTGGAAATCTGAAACTAAAAACTCTAATAGCTGGAGAAACTCAGCAGGTCTGACAGCAGCTGTGAAGAGAGGGACTGAGTTACATGAGGCCAGTTCCGACCGGGTGTCACTAGACTCGAAACGTTAACTCTGTTTCTCTGCTGCCAGACCTGCTGAGATTCTCCAGTGTTTTGTGCTTGCTTGTGAAGGGGATTGGGACTAACTGGGAATGCTCATCTAAAAAGGGACGGCACGGATCTGAGGGGTTGAATGGCCCTTTTCTGTGCTGCATTGTCCTGCAATTTGACAGGTTTGTTCCCCAAGACTGGTATTCGCACTGTTCACGCTGGCCTTTCCTGTTCCAGCTCAGCTCGGGCTAATCTTGGGCCTCTTTCGAAGGGAAAATGCAAGTGTTTCTCCAGGTCACAGGGCCATGGCTTCATTACACCCATGGACGGGAAAGAGGACATCTTTGTACACATCTCTGAGTGAGTAACAGCAATGTCAAACCGTTTTACGTTTAACGTATCTATAGTAGTGGGATAAGAGAAAGTTAGGAGACTGGGGTGGGGAGGAGTAGTAACTGGAGGTTCTTATCAGTTCAGATCTGGAGACTATCATCAGTTTTCACATGCAGTGAGAGAGGAGGTTTGCAGTCAGCTGTTTGTATCAATATGACTGAGCGGTTTGTGAGCCTACCAGTAGGAGGCAGCCTTGGACATGGTTCAGTCTCATCTGAGGTTCTGAGGAAGGGTCACTGGACCCGAGGCGTTAGCTCTGTTTTCTTCTCCACATATGCTGCCAGACCTGCTGAGCCTTTCCAGCAACTTCTGCTTTTGTTTAGTCTCCTCTCCCCTTGGGGCAAGGAGCAGGCCACCCAGGAAGGCCAAATTCCACATGGATCAGTCACTTCGCTGAATCGAAAGAAAATATATGTTTCCAAAAGCCGTGCATTTATATAGCCTCTTTGACAACTGGGAAGTCTTGCATTGCCTCCTGCTGAGCCAGGATCACATGAACGTAAGATGTAGGAATAGAGGCAAGCCATTCGGCCCATTGAACTACTCAGCCAATCAATGAAATCATGGCCTATCTGATAATCCCCAATCCCAAAGTCCCACCTGACCCCGGATTCTCTGGTTCTGACTCCTGCTACAGGGTTGGGTGACCAAGGAGCTGTGTTCGTAATGAGGCCAAACAGGTAGAGCATCCCATTCGGCCCATCAACTCTCTGAAAAGGAGTCCTCCACCCTATCCCATAGGTAACCCACCTAGCCTGTGTACTATGGATAATTTAGCACGGCCAATCTGCCCTAACGTGCACATCTTTGGACTGTGTGGGGAAACCGAAACACCTGGAAGAAACCAGCACAGACATGGGGAGAATGTGCAAACTCCACACAGACACGCCTGAGGGTAGAATCGAACCCAGGTCCCTGGTGCTGAGAGGCAGCAGTGCTAACCGCTGAGCCACCGTGCCAATATCAGGCAGTCGGAGAGGGAGTGATTCCCGGTTCATGAGACGGAAGGAAGTTTGGAAACTCTACGTCATGCTCCACTCTCTGGCACACATCTGGCCAACATGTGATTGCAAACTGAGCCACTGCCACAGGTTCCATTAGGGCCCTAACTCTGAGCCACAAACCAACACCGATGGAAACCTTTAAAGGTCTGGCAAAGATCTGTAGCTCGGGTTGTGGGTGAGATTGTTGACTTGCTCTCTGAGCTGGCTGGTTTTTGTTCAGATGTTTCATCGCCATGCTAGGTGACATCGTCAGTGAGGCATCTGATGAAGTGATGTTATTCTACTCGGCTTGGAATTTATTCTGTCTGGTCCATTATGGTGAGCTCTGTCACTTCTGATTTTGATCTGTATGGGTTTATATATGGGGTCCAATTCTATATGTTTGTTGATTGCATTATGGGTGGAGAACTGTGCCCCTAGGAATTCCTGTGCGTGTCTGTGTTTGCCTTGGGCCACTGTGGTGACCATGTCCCAGCTGAATTGATGGCCTTCATTGTCTGAACGTACAGATATTAAGGAGAGTTGATCGTGCCGTTTTGCCACCAGTTGATATTCGTGAATTCTGATGGCTAGTGTCCTCCCTGTCTGTCCGAGGTAATGTTTGTGGCATGATATTTTGTAAACCACGTTGGTTCTGCATGTTGTGGGAATGGGAATCCTGAGAAGCATGGTTCTCCACTTCAATCACAAACACATAGAATTGGACCCCATGTACAAACCCATACAGATCTAAACCGGAAATGACAGCTTTCACCATAACGGACCGGACAGTATAAATTCCAAGCAGAGTAGAACAACATCACTTTATCAGAGGCCTCACTGTCACCCAGCGTGGTGATGTACAAGCCGGCTTGGCGAGCGAGTCAACAACTTCTCCAATGGAAACCGATGACCGGCTCATGGTGGACCTTCAGCCACGATTGAGGCAGCAACGCATCTCGGAGCAGAGCACAGACAGTGGACTCTTACAAGCCCCAGAGAACATTTCAGTCACTAATAGCCTGGCTGATAGTGAGGAAGACGGTGATGCCGAGGGAAGGTCGCTGGACCAGTTGCCCGGGGGTCAGGCAGATGTGCTGGGAGAATGTGGTTGACTCTGAACTGCCTGCTGGGCAACTAGGGATGGGCAATAAATGCTGTCTGGCCAGCAACGGCCCTCATCCCGTGATGAATAAAGAAAAATAAAAATTGGTTCAAATCCTGCCATGGCAGCTGGTGGAATTTAAATTCAATAAATTAAAACCCTGGAAGATGAAACTTACCTTGGCCACAAGTTGAACAAGAACGTGCTGCTGTAATGTGGAAAATGTGGTGGATAGTTCTGAGCGAGCTTTCACAGGTGAAACTACAGACATATTTTGTTTTTGTCATGTTTATTGAGGGATAAGTAATGGCACTGGGGGATTCACCCTGCTCCTCTTTAAAATCATGCCAGGGGACCTTTGGCATCTCCCCAAGTTGCATCTCAGCCGCCTTGTGGTTCCGCTGGCAGAGCGGCACTCCCCTGCGCCCCTTCCCCCCCACCATCAAACAAACTCTAGTGTCCTCCTTGAACCATGCCCCATGGGCACTTAGACAGAAATCTCCCGTGAGATCAATGTTAATGGACAGGGCACTGTGCTCTAGTAGCTGAAAGGCTTCATCCTCACCAAGTCGTGTTCTCTCAAACCTCCAGCTTTTCACAAAGAAAACGCTTTGAAGACCCTGTGAAGTTCTCCTGGAAGTGCAGCAACATTGACCTGAACGTCTGGGAGGATCTCCATCGTTCAAAATGGCGCCATGGATCTGCCTCATCCTTCAAATCACAATGTCTTCGTAATGGGGCAGCGAGGCGACAGAGAGGGAAAGAGACAGAAGCAAATCCCACACCCGGGATCCCACTGCCTCGTGGAACATCCTGCCCCCTTGAGCCAATTCGGGAATCAGTTTATCCAATCACATTGGAGATTCATGGCAGAAGCTTGAGACCCTGAGTTAACAGCATTCTCAAAATAACGGTCACTGTTTAACCCTGCATAAATTTAAAAAAAAACACATTCACAACCACCCTGTGGATTGTGGGAGCTTGCTGTGTACAACATGGCTGCCACTGTTCCTCCATGACTACACGAGTTAAGGGATTTTGATGGGAAGGCACATTGGGATCAGTTGAGGTGAAGGAAAGTGCTGTATCCATCAGAGATAAGTGAGGCCCTGGGGGAGGACTGGACAATGTATTTGCAATTCACAGCAAACCATTCCTTTGCGTGCTGCCTCAATGCAATGTTTACCAAACTGATGAGGACCATCTCAGCACCCAGCCACACCTTCAAACAGTGAAGTACAGTGGATGGTGAAACCGAAAACTAGAACTGAGAAGGCTGGAGGATCTCAGCAGGTCCGCCAGCAACCGTGGAGAGAGAAAAACAGAGTCAACACTTCGAGTCTGATCTGCCTCTAGTTCAGAATGGAGGGGGGCTGGAAAGTGGTTTTTATGCTGCTGGGAGACGGGGGAGGAAGAGGAACAAGTGGAACAGATACTGAGGGTATCCACAACAAAAGGCAATAAAGGTGGCAAAGGAAGGATAAAGGTGAAAAATAGGTGTTAATGAGAGGTGTGTAAGGGAGAATGTGGGCCCACACTGTTAACAGCGAAAACCAACAAGACATGGACAGTGTTGGGAGCGGTTTCTGAACAAAACAGAAGACAGAAATGATTCTCTGACTTTATTGAACAAAGTGTTGAGTTCATGCACCTCAGCAGAAAATTCCTCCAAGATAACAAAGTGTGGAGCTGGATGAACACAGCAGGCCAAGCAGCATCTCAGGAGCACAAAAGCTGACGTTTCGGGCCTAGACCCTTCATCAGAGAGCCCTCTCTGATGAAGGGTCTGGCGCGAAAGGCAGCTTTTGTGCTCCTGAGATGCTGCTTGGCCTGCTGTGTTCATCCATCTCCACACTTTGTTATCTTGGATTCTCCAGCATCTGCAGTTCCCATTATCACAGATAGAAAATTCCTACAGATGAGTTAAGCTAAGGACTTTCTAGCTTCAGCTTTGGAAGCGAGTGGGGAAAGAGGAGATAGATTTAAGAAGGACCTGAGGGGCAACTTTTTCAAACAGAGAGTGTTGCAGAATGAGCTGCTAGAGGAGGTGGTTGAGACAGTTACAATAGCAACATTTAAAAAATCATTTGATAGGTACATGGATGGGAAAGGTTTAGAGGGATGTGCGGGCAATTGAAACTAGCTGAGTGGGCACCATGGTCAGGATGGACCAGTTTGGGCCGAAGGGCCTGTTTCCATTGTGTATTACTCTATGACTCCATGAGTCATTTTCAATTTGAAGTGTTATTTCATCTTGATTGTCCACATTCTGTACGTGACTTTTGCCCGGTGATACATGATCTCCATCAGGGCCCAGTGCGTTGACCAGCCTTCCCAATCTTTCTCTTCTTCCAGCATCGAGGGAGAGTACGTGCCAGTGGAAGGTGATGAGGTCACATACAAGGTCTGTGCCGTCCCACCCAAGAACCTGAAGTACCAAGCAGTCGAGGTGGTCATCACCCACCTGGCACCAGGCACCAAGCACGAGACCTGGTCTGGGCAGATTGTTAACTCCTGAGGCAGGCCGGGCCTTGCGGCTCAGGCCCTGTCAACGGGGCCTTCGAAATGAAACAAAACATTCAACGACAGTAATTGTGGGGAAGATTATGTGATTTGTGAGCCGTGTGTTGTTATTTAATGGTTCGGGATTTTAAAAAGAATTACACACAAAACAGAGCAGAGTTCCCACCAGGCTGGGGAAAGGGGTATGATCATGGCTGTTTATTTTCGTTCTTATTTATTTATGCTAAAGTCCACTCGCACTGTTGGCCGTGAAATATTTCTGCTTCATTACAGAGTCTGGATCGGATTATTCCCCAGGAGGTCTGTTCAGTGGGAGATAATAGTGTAACGCTGATGTCACTGGCTTAAAGCAATCTGAACACCCAGCCGAAAGTCCTCTGGGGTTGAAAGGTCATGGCACTTGGTAGAATTAAAATTCAATGAAAAGTCTGGGATTAAAACCTAATGTACTGATGACTACAAACCTATGTTCAATAGAAACCCGTCTGGTTCATTGAGGGTCTGGTCCTTTAGGGAAGGAACTCTGCCGTCCTTACCTGGTCTAGGGCCTACATGTAACTCCAGACCCCAGCTATGTGGTTGACGCTTTGTTGAATCCCTCCAGTGTGGACGTTGGCCATTCAGTCCATACTTACCCTCCAAAGAGCATCCCACCCTATCCCTTTAACCCCACATTTCCCAAGATTAACCCACCCTAACCTACACATTCCTGGACACTACAGACAATTTAGCATGGCCAATCCACCCTAACCTGCACATCTTTGGACTGTGGGAGGAAACCCGCAGACACGGGGAGAATGTGCAAACCCCACACAGGCAGTCACCCGAGGCTGGAATTGAACCCGGTCCCTGGTGTTGTGAGGCTGCAGGGCTAACCATTGATCCACTGCATCATCCTAACTGCCCTCTGAAATGGCTGAGCAAGCCATTGTGCTCAAGGGTAATTAGAGATGGGCAATAATTTCCAGTAATGTCCACATTCCCACAAACGATATTTTAAAACGTCACCTTGTTTTACTTCCCAATGATAGGGAGGGCTCATTTTAACTTTAACACAAATTTCTCACCATCAGGCCATAGGGCAGGGGCTGTTCAGCTCCTTGAGCCCATTCAGCTTAGCTGTGCAATATCATTGTCTAGTTTAACTCCATCATCCCACCTGGATTGTTTCGATATTTTAACATTCTGACCTCACAAAAATCTATCAGTTTTGACACTTTCAGTTGAGCCCCGACTGAACAGAAGAAGAGGTCAGGAATTCCACTACCCTTTCTTTTTCCCGATGTAGTTCACAGGACCTGGGCATCGCTGGCTGGGCCCAGCATTTATTCCCTGTCCCTAGTTGCCCCTTCAGAAGGTGGTGATGAGCTGCCTTCTTGAACTGCTGCAGTCCACCTGCTGTGGGGTGACCCACAATGCCATTAGGGA
This sequence comes from Stegostoma tigrinum, assembly GCF_030684315.1. Taxonomy (NCBI): domain Eukaryota; kingdom Metazoa; phylum Chordata; class Chondrichthyes; order Orectolobiformes; family Stegostomatidae; genus Stegostoma; species Stegostoma tigrinum. The sequence continues at coordinate 6,592,190 of NC_081391.1, forward strand.
GGGAATTCCAGAATTTGGACCCAGCGACAGTGAAGGAACGGCGATATAGTTCCAAGTCAGGCTGGTGAGTGGCTTGGAGGGGAGCTTGGTGTTCCCATGTATCTGCTGCCCTTGTCCTTCTGGATGGAAGTGGTCGTAGGTTTGGAAGGTGCTGCCTGAGGATCTTTGGGTGAGTTTCTGCAGTGCGTCTTGTAGACAGTACACACTGCTGCTACTGAGCGTCGATGGGGGAGGGAATGGATGCCTGTTGATGTTGAGCCAATCAAGCGGCTGCTTTGCCCTGGATGGTGTCACATTCCTTGGGGATTGACAGAGCTGTGAATAGTGTTGGTGTAAGCAAATACTTCCCAACCATGAATCCACCTGCTGTGATTCAAAGCTTCTACCCTCTTTGTTCTCGATAATCCTGTCCATAGCAACTAGCTTCTGCCCATCAAATCCTTCAATCTCATTTAAAATGCAGCAAACATTTTATTAACGGGCACCTATGGGACCAGGAGCCTACCAGTTGGTCAGACGTTCTGGTTGACGAAGCGGTCCACATTATATTAAAGCACACACTCAGTAACAGAAACAGAACACGGGGTATACAGTGATAATGGGAACTGCAGATGCTGGAGAATCCAAGATAATGAAATGTGAGGCTGGATGAACACAGCAGGCCCAGCAGCATCTCAGGAGCACAAAAGCTGACGTTTCGGGCCTAGACCCTTCATCAGAGAGGGGGATGGGGTGAGGGTTCTGGAATAAATAGGGAGAGAGGGGGAGGCGGACCGAAGATGGAGAGAAAAGAAGATAGGTGGAGAGAGTATAGGTGAGGAGGTAGGGAGGGGATAGGTCAGTCCAGGGAAGACGGACAGGTCAAGGAGGCGGGATGAAGTTAGTAGGTAGGAGATGGAGGTGCGGCTTGGGGTGGGAGGACGGGATGGGTGAGAGGAAGAACAGGTTAGGGAAGCAGAGACAGATTGGACTGGTTTTGGGATGCACCCATCCCTTCCTCCCACCCCAAGCCGCACCGCCATCTCCTACCTACTAACCTCATCCCGCCTCCTTGACCTGTCTGTCTTCCCTGGACTGACCTATCCCCTCCCTACCTCCCCACCTATACTCTCTCCACCTATCTTCTTTTCTCTCCATCTTCGGTCCGCCTCCCCCTCTCTCCCTATTTATTCCAGTTCCCTCTCCCCGTCCCCCTCTCTGATGAAGGGTCTAGGCCCGAAACGTCAGCTTTTGTGCTCCTGAGATGCTGCTGGGCCTGCTGTGTTCATCCAGCCTCACATTTCATTATCACGGGGTATACACATCACCTTATTTACAGCACATATCGCTTGGATGCAACTTTGCCTTAAATAAAACTTAACTGCAGAGAACCTTCTCACTCACACCTCCAACCATCTACTTAGACATTGCAATAATACAGTAAACTGTCGGTATTTCGGGTATATTACAGTTTACCGGTTTATCAAGTGTGCCAGTTCACCAGGGTGCCCCGTTAAAACAATGTTTGTTGTACGTCAGTCAGATCAGCCCTGATTGCTCTGTACTCAATATGTGAAAGGTGTGTAAACATGACAGACAAACCCACTGGAAAGCATCAATTCTCCCACTGGCACATCTTCGAGAATTGGAGTCCCACCAATCCTGGGAACCCCAAGAGTGTGGAAGCAGGCCATTTGGCCCATCAAGTCCACATCACCCCCCTGAAGAGCATCCCACCCTGACTCACCGTTTCCCTGTGGGTGGGGGGCCAATCAAGGCGGGCTGCTTTGTCCTGGGATGGTGTCACATCCCATGGGGACTGTTAATGTTTTGGAGCTGGTAACTCTTCCTCAGGATGCTCTGAGGAAGGGTCACTGGACCCGAAGCGTTAACTCTGTTTTTTCCTTCACAGGTGCTGCCAGACCTGCTGAGCTTTTCCAGCAACTTTGTTCTATTTCCCTCATTTCTCAAGGCTAACCAACCCAGCCTACACATCTGTGGACACTATGGGTAATTTAGCATGGCCTAACCTGCACATCTTTGGACTAAACCCACACAGACACAGGGGGAACGAGCAAACTCGACATGGGGACAGTCATGTGAAGCCAGAATCAAACCCAGGTCCCTGGTGCTACGAGGCAGCTGTGCTACCCACTGAGCCACCAGGCTTCACCATTCTTTGGTGAGTTTTGACTGTGGGTTAGCCATCTCGGCCCTTACAAAGCCATAAAGGTTACTGAGTGGAACTTCAAGCTCTGACCTGACAGCAGAAATAGTAACCCTCTCTGTCAAAACCCCAACTCTAACCTCAATGTGCTTTCACTTCCAGTATTTCAGCGAGATGGTGCTGTCACTGAGCTAATAACTGAGGACACAGATTCCATTCTGATGGCAGCTGCTCGATTTTTAATCCAACCGATAAACCTCAAATCAAAAACTGGTCTCAGTGATGGTGACCATCATCGATTGTCACAAAGTGTCCTTTAGGGAAGGAAACTGCCATCCTTACCTGGTCTGGGCCTACATGTGACTCCAGACCCACAGCAATGTGGTTGACTCTCAACTGCCCTCTGGGCAATTAGGGATGGGCAATAAATGCTGCCCAAAAGCAACACCCTCATCCTGTGAATGAATACAGAAAAATCCCACCTGATGTCCTTCAAGCAAGGCAATCTGCCATCCTTACCTGATCTACAACCCTACACGTGAGTCCAGTCCCTCAGCAATCATGGGCCTCCTGCACTGCCACAATGATGCCACCCGAAGGTTGCAGGAACAGCAACTCATATTCCGCCTGGGAACCCTGCAGCCATATGGTATCAATGTGGACTTCACCAGTTTCAAAATCTCCCCTTCCCCCACTGCATCCCTAAACCAGCCCAGTTCATCCCCTCCCCCCACTGCACCACACAACCAGCCCAGCCCTTCCCCCCCACCCACTGCATCCCAAAACCAGTCCAACCTGTCTCTGCCTCCCTAACCGGTTCTTCCTCTCACCCATCCCTTCCTCCCACCCCAAGCCGCACCCCCAGCTACCTACTAACCTCATCCCACCTCCTTGACCTATCCGTCTTCCCTGGACTGACCTATCCCCTCCCTACCTCCCCACCTACACCCTCTCCACCTATCTTCTTTACTCTCCATCTTCGGTCCGCCTCCCCCTCTCTCCCTATTTATTCCAGTTCCCTCCCCCCATCCCCCTCTCTGATGAAGGGTCCAGGCCCGAAACGTCAGCTTTTGTGCTCCTGAGATGCTGCTTGGCCTGCTGTGTTCATCCAGCCTCACATTTTATTACCCTCAGCAATGTGGCCCACTCTCATTCCCTCTGAAATGGCCGGCAAAGCCTCCAGTCCAGGGGCAATTAGGGACGGGCTGGCTTTGAATCCCAGAAAAGAATATTTTGTTGGGGAGGGGTTGGTGGGGGCAGATTATTTGTCTACAGTTTTACATTGTCCCCATACCCCCAAAGGCAGGAACACCCCCCCCCACCCCCTACAAAACCAGGGTCAGTGAAGAAGGGTCACTGGAATTGAAACATTAACTCAATTTCTCTCTTCACAGATGCTGTTGGACCTGCTCAGTTTCTCCAGTACTTTCTGGTTTTCTTCCAGATTAGATTGTCGAAGGATACAACAGGATAGAGATCAGTTGCAGATTTGGGCAGAGAAATGGCAGATGGAGTTTAATCTGGGTAAGTGTGAGGTACTTCACTTTGGGAGATCAAATGTTAAGGGAAAGTGTACAGTTAATGGCAGGACATAATGACACTGATGTGCAGAGGGATCTGGGGGTTCAAGTGCACATCTCCCTGAAAGTGGCCACACAAGTAGCTAGGTGGGTGAAGAAGGCATATGGCATGCTTGCCTTTATTGGTTGGGGATTTGAGCACAAGAGTCAGGATGCCATGTTGCAGCTTTATAAGACTCTGGTTAGGCCACACTTCGAGTCTTGCATTCAGTTCTGCTTGCCACATTACAGGAAGGATGTGGAGGCTTTGGAGAGGGTGCAGAAGAGGTTTGCCAGGGTGCTGCCTGGATCTGACCGATAAGGAGAAGGTAGAAAAACTCAGAGATGGTAGGAACTGCCGATACTGGAGAATCTGAGATAACAAGGTGTAGAGCTGGATGAACACAGCAGGCCAAACAACACCAGAGGAGCAAAAAAGCTGTCATTTCGGGCCCCAACCCTTCATCAGAAAAACTCAGGCTGTTTTCTCTCGAGTGGCAGAGGCTGAGGGGAGCCCTGACAAGAGTCTATAAATTTATGAGGTGCACAGATAGGGTTGACAGAATCTTCTTCCCAGAGTTGAAATACTAGGGGACATACATTTTAGGTGAGGAGGGGAAAGTTCAAAGGAGATATGAGGGGCAAGATTTTTTACACAGAAAGTGCTGCCAGGGGAGGTGCTGGAGGCAGATAAAATGGGGGTGTTCAAGGGGCTTTTAGATAAACACCTGAATATGCAGAAAGATGGATTAAGGGCGGGCAGAGGGATTGGTTTAATCTGGTGTCATGTTTGGCACAACATTGTGTGCTGGAGGGCCTGTTGCTGTGCTGGACTATTCTACGTTTTCTTTCCAACATCTGTCTTAATTTACCAAACATTTCACCCCCAGGACCCTGAGCAAACACGACCACCATCATTGTCACCTGGGTCCACTGGCCATTTGCTTCCCACTGAGATTGGCGATGAGCATCGTGCCCACCCCCCAGCTGCAGGCCCCCAATGTGGGGTTTCCAAACTTGCGGTCCCTCACCTTAACCCCAGCCAGTGCATGCCCTCGGTAAAACCCCACCCTCCTCCAAAACCCTAATGTCCAGGAGGGGCAGGGAGGTAAAGGGGGACAGGTGATGGTGTGGCACCTTTGGAGGACTGGGCACACCTGGACAGTGCATCTCCGGCACAGAAAGAGAAAGTGCTGGAGAAACTCATCAGATTGGGCAGCATCTGTGGAGAGAAAGCAGAGTTAACATTAAGCAGTGGCCCTTCTTCAGTGCTAAAGGTGCTGCTAGACCTACTGAGTGTTTCTTCTCTCATTTTTTTTTGTTGGTGTTCCTTCCAGTGAACGTCTGGGTGTCTTACTGTTCCCTCGGCTCTGGCCAGACCTTGTGCTAAACTGTATCCTTGGGGATGTGATTGACTTCAGTCTGGAATTGTGCTTGTTCACAGCAGTTATCATATACACAAAGCCCAACAAAAACACACAGAGACAGAGATAGTTCACATTGCTCACGGTACCGTGACAGTCCAGAGCCGGTGGTACAATGAATAGTGACACCAGTTATTTTGTCTCTCACCATCCTTTGAATTGCTTCGACCCTTACAGACTCCAGTTCTGTTCACAGCTCCCCTCCATTTACCACAGCACCTCCTATATTTAATCAGATGGGCATTAGTGCTGCAATGGATTCATTAACAATTATTATCGAGGGGTTAGGGTAGAGCTCTCTGCACAACATCCCCATCAAACAGTCCCCAGACTGGGCACACAGAGTAAAGCTCCTTCTCTTAAACTGAAAGTAAAACTCCTTCTGCACCGTCCCCATCATACATTCCCAGGACTGGGACAGCACGGAGTTACACTGAGATGTCACTAAAGGCAGGTTATGAGCTGCAGACGGGTGAATAATTACCATTCTCTCACCTGTTAACCAGCTCCTTGCTGTTAGAATAAATGAATTCTGAGTCACTGTGCCTGTTCTCATTGGACCATGTTTAATATGCATGGTTGGATTTGGCTTGTGACATGATTTTAAGATATTGATAGGAATGAGGGGGAGAAATGATGCAGGTATATTAACATATCTATGCTATAAACTTCAACAAATGTTAATTTCCTCTCTTAAACATCAAGCTCCTTGTATTAGAGAGATGTGCAATCACTGAAGTGCTTTAAGAAATTAGAAAATGATAATTTGAGGTAGCGTGCGCAGGGCAAAGAATGAATTTCATTGATATTCTAATGATATAACAGAATTCTAGGTGTTTTGGGGATTAAATATGTATTGCAACGTACGGTGTACCTTTTTTATAATTAAAGCAATTGCAATCAAACCATCGTTTGATAAGAGCAATCAAGAGTAACTATTAAGTTTTGTCTTTGAGTTGATCCTCCTATTCCCTGCCTTCGGGTTTGTCATTGTATCCTGCTTCACATCCCCTTCTGCAACTGGTTTTAATGTTCAATATCCACTGGGTAGAGTTCCTGAGGGAAAATACAGGAGGAGCTGTTGCCAACACTCAAGGATTTTCCAAGAGTTTCCAGCAACAGGCAGTTAATCTCCAGGCTAGCTGGTGGGAGCTAAAAGGTTAGAGAAAGTTAGAGAATGTTGGTTAGAAAGTGCTGGAAAAGGTTATAGATGGTTAGAGAAGATTAGAGAAAGTTAGAGATTGTTGGAGATTGTTAGAGATGGTTAGAAAAGGTTAGAGATGGTTAAAGATTTGAAAATCCTTCTCAGAAACATTCAACAGTGTTGGCTCCCTAAATGGAGGAAGCTGCCGAGTTTAGTGATTGGAAACTGGGTCAGCAGGGGAGTTGTGATGGTGAGGTTTTGAGATTGCTCCCTGTGAGCCGCCACCTGTACATGGGGTCAGGTACTCACAGCCCAGATAGCATGCAGTAACAACCCTTTCCCCAATAGTTTGATCAGCTGGCGTTACCTGTTTGATGGGGACGGCGCATCAGGAACTTTTATTTCAGCGTAGAGAGAGCTTTTAGTTTAAAGAGTAGAAGGAGCTTTACTCTGTATCTAACCCTTCACTGTCACTGTCCTGGGAGCGTTGATGGAGACAGTGTCGAACTTGTTTAACTTTCGGAATAAAGGAGTAGAGGAAGCTTTCCTCCATATCTAACCCTGTGCTGTCCCTGCCCTGGGGGTGTTTGATGGGAACAGTGTGGAGGGAGCTTTCCTCCCTATCAAACCCCATGTTGTCCCTGTCCTGGGGGTGTTTGATGGAGACAGTGTAGAGGGAGCTTTCAGTTTAAAAGAGTAACGTGGGCTTTACTCCACATCTGACCCAGTGCAATCTCTGTCTCGGAACATTTGATGGGAATATTGTCAATGGAATGTTAATTTGTACCTAACCCATATCGTACATCTCCAGGGAGAGATGGGACGATACTGGGAGAATTTTCCTACATTTCACACTATGCGATGTACTAGCCCTCAGTGTTTGACTTGACAGAGAAGCGTCACTCTGTACATAGCCAGGTCCCTGGGTGGGAAATGTTTGAACTGAAAGACAATTTGCTGAGTACAGGGAGTTGTCGGTGTACACATTGATTCAATCTCTCAGTTTCAATGTCTCTCCCTGCTTTGGCTGTATATTACAGCTCTGTGCCATGAGGTGTTTCTCAGGTATTGGGTTTTATGGTTAACATTGTGAGTGAGTCACTGGGAAACGGTCACTGAGCCACGTCCGGCTCTCTCTTAGGGAGCCCCGCTGCGGACGGAGAGATCTGTTCATTGCCCAGTCACGGCACAGGCCTGAGGGAGAGCCGCCATTTTGTTGACTTCTTGGGGCGTCCCATGATCCCTGCCATATGGGCCATAACCCACAGCCTGAGCAAGACACAACCTGCTGAAGATGCTGTATGCCCAAGAGGAACCTGCTTTTACTTGAGATGCGGACAGCCTCCAGTTAAGTCTTTTCCTGGTGTTTTCGTCAGGTCACCTGATGTTTTCCCTTCGCCCCCGCGCTCTCCCACCAATAGACGATAACTTACAGGAGCAAAATTAGGCCATTCAGCCCATCGACTCTGCGCCGCTATGGTCGATGTGTTTCTTAACCCCATCCCCCTGCCTTCTCCCCATAATCCCTGGGGATCTGAGTGCTGGATTTGGATCGAGTTGATTGATCCTGTTGGTGAAAGCTTTCTGATTTATGATGCTGTTGGTTGAGGTAACCGAGACTCAGGGACCTCTGTTGAGACCGTGCCCAGGAGTTGGGGGATTTGGTGGGGGCTCGTGGGGGGGGGGGGTGGCCTTGGATTCTGGATTAAACCTTTCATCAGCCTCACTTCAAGACACAGGTTGAACGATGCTATCTTTCTCCTCCAGACACTTACCCTCATCCTAACCCCAGCCTACCTCCCCTATTAATACTTTGTCATTTGAGATTAAGATCTAGCTGCGTGTTACTCTGTCAAACTGTGCTAATGTGCATCATTAATATTCCCTGTCAGTGCTGAATGGACACTTTGGGATTGGGAACATTAGGAAGCAGGAATGGTTTGTGATTGGCTGATGGTGTCCTTGGCAATAAGTATGAATAAAATGCAATAATACCCCTGCCTTTTGTCTATTCTTTCTATGTGGGATCTTACTGTTCTCAGTTGAAGAGGGAGTCGTGCTGTTGGCCTGGCCAGTTGGTCAAGTTGAGATGACCCTTGATGGCAGTGAAGAGCCCTCTGCTGGCACAGTGGGTAATTACACCTTCTCAGCCCAGAAATAAACATTGGGATTGGTCCAAATTTCAATCCTACTTGGTTTAATGGTTGCTATAGGGGATAGGTCACGACCCCTTTTGGGGGAGGGGCAAGTGGGAATATGGCATTGATATGGGAGTGCAAGCTCAAAGGGCTGAATGGTCTACTCCTAGTTTTTGTGCTTCCCGATCTCCGTGTGCCTCCGATCAGTCATTCAACCACATTGGGAAGTGCATCTGGGAGTCAGGTAAATAATGGGCTCAAGTCCTACTCCAAGAATCTGAGCCTCAGGTTGAGGGAGGCTCTGAGAGCAGTTCCTGAGGGAATGCTGCCCTTTGGGAGCAATATCCTGCCCCATCTCAGTTGGGTATATAGGAACCTCTTACACTAGGTGTTCTCCCATCTGTCCTGCCTGATGTTCGCCCACATGGAGAATGAACTGGCCGTGAACAGGAAGCTACTTGCGGGAGCTTGCTGTGCACAAACTGCTCACTGTGTCTTCTGAACTGGAACACGGCAACAGTGTAGTTCATTGGCTGTAAAGTGCTTGGGGATGTCTCGAGGCCTGAAAGGTGCTATACAAATGTACACGAGAGGGCCGAAGGGACTGTACTACACTGTAATGTTCTATGTTCTATGCGGCTGAATAGATAGGGGCAGATACAAGACAAGAATTCGGAACTTTCAGCTCATTGACTCCGCACAAAGGGGGAAATAACCTTTCCAAACTCACCCTGTCAAGCCCCCAAGGCCTCTTATAATATTCAGCCCCTTGACTGCTCCTGCCGGAATGTGTAGTTCCACCTTTGTGGAATTTAAAATATGATTAATGGTGATCATTGATCTTTGGCATTTTCAGGAAGGTCATTGGCCACAAGTGACCCCGGACTCCTGGCTGAGTTTTAGCCACCTGAAATGGCTGAGCAAGGGCCATTAGGGATGGGTCACAAATACCCAATTTGACATTGAAGCCCACACTCCTTAAAGAATTAAAAAGCCCTAAAATCCATTTGCTCCTTTCAGCTGACCCCGTCAACACTCTTGAACCCACCTTCTCCGCTGAAAACATTCCCAGTGACACTCTCACTCTGCAAAAAGAATTTAAGAAAACAGATTTTAAAACTTAATGTTCAACTCACCCCACCACCCCACCCCGTCCCCTTTCGATGTTCTTGTTACCATGGTGACAAGTGCCTTCCGGAATGTCCTATCCTTGCTCCCCCCCGGATGGATTTGACAGGAGTAAGGCTGCGTGATTGATATTCTAGAGGTCATTAAGATTAAATTTGATTCAGTCCGCGGGAGAGCAATTGCCATTTTGTGCCCGTTGCTACGGGCTGCGTTAAGGGAACGGCCTGGGTGTCACCGAAAACACCTTCCTCCATCTTTGCGTCACACACCATCATCGTTTATTTTCATTGGCCCGTTGAGCTCTCTTCACACTGTCCTGCCTGAGAAAACGAGGATCGCTTTCCAACGTTGACGCCAATCCCTGGAGTTGGATCTGTTGGCAATTGTGAGGGTCCCTACAGGCCAAGGGTGTGGCTAGGCCTGATCCTGAGGAGGCAGCGGGTTGTCTGGTGCACTATCCCCCTTCACCACAGCAGGGCGTACCATCTACAAGACGCACTGCAGCAACGCCTGGCTACTCACGAATGAGAGGGGCTTCTCGTTTACGGGTTCCCAGAGAGACGTTTTCTAAATTCAACTGAGATTTCCATTTGCACCCGAGTCCCAAACACACACTGGAAATGTTGATTCTGTTTCTCTCTCCATGCACAGACACTGCCATACCCACTAAGTTTCTCCAGCAATTCCTGTTTTAATGCCCAGAACATGAGCTCGCAGATTAGAGCAGCAACATTACACTTCAGGGATTGAATAGTGAGGATGATGAAATTGTGCCTCAAACAGGTTGGTCTTTCGTTAATGTTTTGAAGCTGCCTGCCCATACCTACAGAAGCCACTTGGAAATCATTCACTACACCCCATTTGTCGAAGCAGCGTGTTGTCAGTGAAATTATCACAGCACTACAAAAGTGGGAGACTCACACACATCTATGGACCAAGGTTCGATCTGGGTGAGCAGTGGTCACCTTAACCTGTGATGAACAGGGGCCCGTTCTCCTTGTGGTCAGTGGCCGACTCTGAACGGGCTCCCGGTCGCACCAATGCCTCAACTTATAAGTGATCATCCTTACTGCCTCACAGGACCAGGGGCGCAGTTTCGATTCCACCCTCGGGCGACTGTCTGTGTGGAGTTTGCACATTCTCCCCGTGTCTGCGGGTTTCCTCCCACAGTCCAAAGATGTGCAGGTCAGGGTGGATTGGCTGTAGGAAATGCAGGGTGGCAGAGATAATGGGATGGGTTTGGGTGCTCTTCAAAAGGTCAGTGTGGACATGATGGGCTGAATGGTCTGCTTCCACAATGCAGGGATCCTAAGATTGTAACACTAGTTATTCTCAAATCCCTCCACAGGCCCCACACCTCCCTATCTCTATCATCTCTTCCAGCTCTCTCATCCTCTCAAATCCCTGCACCTTCTCTGAGACTGATCGCCTGACCATCCCGACATGAATCACTTCATCGCTGGTGGCTGTACCTTCGCTTACAACATTGTGAACTTCCCTCGGCCCCTCTCCCTCTGTCCTTCTCTCCTCCCTTAAGACAATCCATCCAAAGCATCGTCTCTGACCGAGCTGGTCAGATGGTGATGTCGCGGTAATATCACAGAGCTAACCGTCCCAAGGTCCAGGCTAATGTTGTGGGGACATGGGCTCAAACCGCAAGCTGGTGGAAGTTAAATTCAAACCAGTAAATGTAGAAAGTAAAGCAACGCTCAGTGTTGGTGACCATGAGAACGATTAACTATTGTTACAACCCATCTGTCCCATTCACATTGTTTAGGGAAGGAAATCAGCCTGGCCTAGGTCCACATGACTCCACACCCACAGCAATGTGGTTGATTCGTAATTACCCTCTGAAATGGCCCAGAAAACCACTTGGTTCAGAGGACATTAGGGATGGGTCTTCCTACAGACACCTCATCCCACAAAAAAAATACAGTAAATAAATCTATCAGGCAGCTGAGATTGCCTTATTTTTCCTCAGTGTAAGATACTCATCGTACAGTACCCTGCAGCAACAGGCTGCACCTCCATCTCCTACTACCACCTCATCCCAACTCCTTGACCTGTCCGTCTTCCCTGGACTGACCTATCCCCTCCCTACCTCCTCACCTATACTCTCCACCTATCTTCTTTTCTCTCCATCTTCGGTCCGCCTCCCCCTCTCTCCCTATTCATTCCAGAACCCTCTCCCCATCCCCCTCTCTGATGAAGGGTCCAGGCCCGAAACGTCAGCTTTTGTGCTCCTGAGATGCTGCTTGGCCTGCTGTGTTCATCCAGCTCCACACTTTATTATCTTGGATTCTCCAGCATCTGCAGTTCCCATTATCACAGCAACGTGCGACAATTGTGACTATGTGAATGTTGCTATATAAACATACATTGTGGTGGTACATTGAGGACTCTCGGCTGTAAAGTCACCAAATTTGGCCCAGTCCTGCACAGGATCACTGCAGCCAACTGGCTGCTGGCATTTTACACTTTAAACCACAGCCTGGTGGGTCTGAGTGCTCTCTCTCTCACACACACACTCACTCACACACTCACACTCATATTCACACACACACTCACTCACTGACAGACACAGTCACTCACACACACTCACTTGCACGCACACACTCACTGACAGACACAGTCACTCACACACACACTCACACTCATATTCACACACACTCACTCACTCACTGACACAGTCCCTCTCACACACTCTCACTTGCACGCACACACTCACTGACAGACACAGTCACTCACACACACACTCACACTCATATTCACACACACTCACTCACTCACTGACAGACACAGTCCCTCTCACACACTCTCACTTGCACGCACACACTTACTGACAGACACAGTCACTCACACACACACACACACTCATATTCACACACAAACACTCACTCACTGACAGTCACTCACTCACACACACTCACTGACTGACAGTCACACTCACTCACACCACAGAGACCAGTATCCCATCACTAAGCCTCTGTGAGTTATTTCAGACCTAGTTTCACAAATAACCATTATAAATTTGCTGTTCTCCAGAACTCTCCTCCTTCACAATCCTGACAACATGCCACAGCAGGACAAGCAGCATCAGACCAGCAGGAAGGCTGACGTTTCAGGTCGAGACCCTTCTGCAGATTTCTCTGAAACATCAGCTTTCCTGCTCCTCTGATGCTGCTTAGCCTATTGTGTTCATCCAGCTCTACACCTTGTTATCCCAGGTTCTCCAGCACCTGAAGTTCCTACTATCTCTAACAATATGTTGTTGGCTTTTAACAATTCTCATTCAAAACATGAAGCCTATTCACCTGGAAGCTGTGGGGAGAGAAATATCGGATAGAAATCTGGGAAAGAACGCTGTGTGTCACCAGTCCTCGGGGTCTATCATTCTAACCTGCCCTTCCCACTGTAATAAAGGGAAACTGTAACCACCCTGTAAAATTTCTGATGGATTCACTGGGTGAACTGACCTGGGCACCGTTTAGGAACAGTCTGGTATCCTGACGGGATCCATTTCTGCTTCTTTAGCCTTTCAAAGGGATATAGGAATCAGAGAGGTCTGACATTTGTGTGACCAATTTGTACCTAGATTTTTGTGCCTAGGGACTTGGGTACTGGAGATAGTGCCACTGTGGTGACATTATGCACTTTTCGCTGCACACAATAAAATCTAAATTGAAATCCGAACAGAAGAGCCTTTTCCACAATTAGCGTATTCCAACTTGACACTAACTCCGGCAACAAGTTTCCAAGTGAAAATGAAATCCTTTTGGCTAATTTGAAAATTCAAACTTAAAAATTGAACACTGCATCATGTGAACAGTTTGATTTTTAAAAACTTGTTCGAGAGATGTGGGAGGCATTTCTTCCCCATCCCTAATTGCCCAGAGGGCAGATAAGAGTCAACCCCATTGCTGTGGGTCTGGAGTCACATGTAGGCCAGACCAGGTAAGGATGGCAGTTTCCTTCCCTAAAGGACATGAGTGATCCAGATGGGTTCCTACATACAATCACCGTCAAGGCTGAGTGTTTTTCTTTTAATTTCCTGATTGTTTATCAACTTTGAATTTAATAACCTCGTGGACCATCCAAGAGTTGAGCATTAATTGCCTGCGTACAACAGTGACATGTAGGAGCAGAGACAGAATTTAAATTGCAGAACACGTTGAATAATTATTTTAAAAAGTGAATTATTTCATTTTTAATTTAAAAGCTTTGAGGGGACAAACATGATGGTTTGAGAGTGCAAAAGTTCAAATAATGAACACGGCCCAATGAAAATTGGCATCTTTCACAGTGATGATTATCAATACCCATGATGCATTACATCTTTCAGAGCCTGTCCTGCAAGGCCGAGTAGAAGAGATGAATAAAAATAAAAGGAATAGCAGCACCAGGAGTCCATTCAGCCCCTTCAGCCTGCTATACCCTTCGATAAGGTCATGGCTGATTAGGCTGTAGTCTCAACAGCCCATTTCATGTCTTTCCCTCATAACTCTGAAACCATTTGTCGATCAGAAATGTATCTGACAAGGCCTTGAATAGATTAAAATAAAACCCAGCCTCAGCGAGTCACTGTGGGAAGGGAATAAAAACTCCTCCAGCTCTCGGCTGTAAATAGGTCCCTTCAGTTTTACACTTTGTCCTTTACATGCTGACAGGAAACGTTCTCTCACCACCCACCCTGTCATGACCCCTCGTGATCTGACCGACGAGGTTTCAATCTCATTTGCCGAACCTCTGATGGGTCTGGATCCAATCTGCCAAATCTTTCCCCATCAGGGCAACACCTTCACCTCTAGACTCGGCCAAATAGACCCCCTCTCAATTCTTTTTCAGGGGGCGTGTGGGCACTAAATCTGTCCTGTCCTGTACTCTATGTCTGCTCCCAGTCATGGAAGTCCCATGACTTTCATACCCCAAGTCTTAGAGAATAAATACCAATGTTCCTACTCCTCCTTGCTGAATCTATATTGAGTTTCTCTGATGTGTACAAAATGCACATGTTACCATCCATCTCTCACCCTGCTCCTTACAGCACAGATCTCCTCCCCTTTCCTCACTCCTTTTACTCTTCCTCGTTCTGCCCTAGTTTTGAAATCCCCTACCCTGGGAAAAAGGACCATTGCTAGTCACGTATTCATGCCCCTCATGATTTATAAACCTCTATGGTCACCCCCCCCACCAACCTCCAACACTCCAAGCCTCTCCCTATAGCTTAAACCCTCCACTCCGGGTAAATCTTTTCTGAACCCTCTCCAGCTGAATAATATCCTTCCTATAACAGGAGGACCAGAACTGGACCAAGTACTCCAAACTAGGTCTCACCAATGTCTAGTACAATCTCAACAGAACATCCTAAATCCCTGTACTCAATGGTCTGAGCAATGAAGGCAAGCATGCTAAACACCTTCTAAACCGGTCTACCTGTGATGCAACTTTCAAAGAATTACGTACCAAAACCCCAAGGTTTCTCCGTTCTACAACACCTGTTCTGCTCTGCTGTTTATAAATGACAATACAGTCTTCCTCCTCCCTCGCCTCAGATTCTCATCTCAAACCATCATCTCCCAGGACTTTGGGCTGCAGAAAAATCCAGCCTCCACATTTCCCCGTTTCCGGATTTTTAAATAAAAAAAGTCTGGCACCCTCTCACCATCACTGCTTCATTCACCTGGCCCTGCCTTTCAGTTCTCTGCAATCTCATCTGCTCAGTTCAAGAGATCACGCATCTAAGTTTTGTGCTTCCAGAGCCCTTTTGCTTCCCGTTGTTACAATTCTTCTTGGGGGGTGTTTTTTCCGTCAACATGCACCACTCTAAATGGCTATGTCAACATTTTCTCCTTGTACTGTCACGGTGTAGTACCGGCCCTTGGCCATTAGGTAGCACTGTAAAGCAGATTTCTGAAATCTCTCTCCTAACCCTAGTGCCATCTTGTAGCCGCGAACAAGAAAAAAGTACATTTGACTGTGAACAACAAATAAAGTGATTCTGGTCACGCTGATATGGAACTGGATGAGTGACATCCCACAGGAGTGATATCCCACAGTTCCTTGCTGTTGACATGGCTGAATTACTTGCTCACCAATGGGCAAGGGGAATCTGTACTTCGGTTCGCCTCTCCCTGAATTCCAGAAGCAGAATTCCCGGGCTCAAGATCCGGGAGTGACAGGATGAGTCCACAGTTCATTCCTACAGGAAGAGCTCCTTACAGATCCGGACTGTTTCCTCTGGGGATGACACAGTGTGTCCGATTGTCCTGGGATCGTGGAAGATCTCATGATCATTTCCACCCTACGTGGATCGGACAGAGGCCCAGTCAGTCTTATTTCACCATCACCACGACCCCCCGATCACTGACCCCTCCTCCACACACCCATCCCACTCCTCAAACCTCTCCCTTCAAATACTCTAGACCCGGCCAGCCATTGGGTTTCATTGCCAGCCAAAGAGACAGGGTTGATCTTGGTGACACCAGCTGGTTAGAACGTCTGGTACCAGCTATTAGTGTTTACACCCAAATCCCAGGCAGAGCTCCTCATTCCCATTGCCTGACGTCACTGTTTTCTTTGCCAATGCTGCTATCGATGCCAGGGGAGGTGGGCACTGGACAGGTCTTCAATCCCTGACGCCTCATCACCAGACCCGCTCTCAGCCCCTCATCAAACTCCCCCATTCCCCAGCCCCTCATCAATCCCTGCCCCGACAAACCCCCACCTCCGAACCCACACCCAGAAACTCAACAACCCCCTCCCCCACACCCAAATCACTTCCTTCCCACACCCTCACCGCAACAAAGACCCCTGCAACACCCCCAACCCCTCATTCACCCTCCCCCAACCTGAGATAAAAGCCAACCTCAATAGCCAACCTCCTCACCAATACCCAAACCCTTAATAACCCTCTGCCCCTCACAATGACCGCTCGACCATCACGATGACCCCTGTCTGTCACGATGGCCCCCGACCCTCACGATGGGCCCCCAGCCCCACACAATGGACCCCCCCCATCCCTCACCATGGCGTCCCTGTCCCTCACCAGGGTGTCCCCCAACTCTCTCGTCAGTTCTCACCGGCTCAGTCTCATTCCCAAAGAAGTGGATGGTTTTAATCCCATCTTTTTCCAGGATATCCAGGCAGTACCGTTTGTCCCAGCCCTCAGGAAAGATATCGAAACTGATCATTCCTCCTGGAAGAGAAAGTGACAGTGAGGCCTGGAATGAGCAGGCCGTCCTGTGCTCACTACGGGATGGGGCTGCAGCCTGGTTATTCAGCACAGGCTCATCGTGTTTCTGCCCCTCCTCAGGCTTAGGCCACCCTGCAACATCGCCCCCTCACTACACATTCCCTCAAAAACCTCCCCTGCGAGAGAGAGAGGGTGAGAGGGTGAGACAGAGAGAGAGGGTGAGACAGAGAGAGAGAGGGTGAGAGAGAGAGAGGGTGTGAGAGAGAGAGGGTGTGAGAGAGAGAGAGAGAGAGAGGGTGAGAGAGAGAGAGAGGGTGAGAGAGAGAGAGAGGGTGAGAGAGAGAGAGAGGGTGAGAGAGAGAGAGAGGGTGAGACAGAGAGAGAGGGTGTGACAGAGAGAGAGGGTGTGACAGAGAGAGAGGGTGTGACAGAGAGAGAGGGTGTGAGACAGAGAGAGGGTGTGAGACAGAGAGAGGGTGTGAGACAGAGAGAGGGTGTGAGACAGAGAGAGGGTGTGAGACAGAGAGGGTGTGAGACAGAGAGAGGGCATGAGTGAGAGAGCGAGAGTGTGTGTGAGAGAGAGAAAGAAAGAGAGAGACAGATGGAGAGAGAAAGAAAGGGAGAGAGAGACTGAGAGAGAAAGAGAGAGAGAGAGAAAGAAAGAATGAGAGAGAGAGAGAAAGAAAGAATGAGAGAGAGAGAGAGAAAGAAAAAAGAGAGAGAGAGAAAGAGAGAGAGACACAGAGACGGAAAGAGAGAGAGACAGAGAGGGAGGCGCGCACACACACACAGAGTGAGAGAGAGAGAAAGAGAGACACACACACAGAGAAGGAAAGAGAGAGAGAGAGACAGAGAGAGAAAGAGAGAGAAAGAAAGAGAGAGAGACAGAGAGAGAGAGAGACACACACACAGAGAGAGAGAGAGAGAGAGAGAAAGAGACACACACAGAGAAGGAGAGAGAGAGAGAGACAGAGACAGAGAGAAGGAGAGAGAGACACACACACAGAGAGACAGAAAACCATAATGTGGAACTGAAATCAAGGAATAGTTAAAACATAGAAACTAGGGAGTAGGCCATTCAGTCCTTTGAGCCTGCTCCCCCAATTCAGTATGGCCACGGGTGATCATCCAACTCTGTCTCATTTCGCCCCTTTGATCCCTAAGGCCCTGAGAAGTAGATCTAACTCCTCGTAGAAAACAGACACTGTTTTGTCCTGAACCACTTCCTGTGACAGGGAGTTCCCCGAGCAGTGAGCTGTTTGTTTTAATCCCGTTGGGTTTTTCATCTCCTGTCGAGAGCTTGGAGGCAAAACGCCCCTCCTCATTCGCTGTAAACCTGTTCACAACAAGCTGTGTGCACATGTGTGTATCCACTGGTCAGGAACCCAGGATCTGAAAGCCTGTCCCAGCCGTGCGCGTGTGAGAGTGCGAGAGAGAGCGTGTCCCAGCCGTGCGCGTGTGAGAGTGTCAGAGAGAGCGTGTCCCAGCCGTGCGCGTGTGAGAGTGTGAAAGAGAGCATGTCCCAGCCGTGCGCGTAAGAATGAGCGTGTCCCAACCGTGCGCGTGAGTGTGTGAGAGTGAGAGAGAGCGTGTCCCAGCCGTTCGCGTGTGAGTGTGTGAGAGAGAGCGTGTCCCAGCTGTGCGCGTGAGTGTGTGAGAGAGAGCGTGTCCCAGCCGTGCGCGTGAGTGTGAGACAGAGCGTGTCCCAGCCGTGCGCGTGAGTGTGTGAGAGAGAGCGTGTCCCAGCCGTGCGCGTGAGTGTGAGAGAGAGCGCGTGTCCCAGCCGTGCGCGTGAGTGTGTGAGAGAGAGCGTGTCCCAGCCGTGCGCGTGAGTGAGAGTGTGAGAGAGAGCGTGTCCCAGCCGTGCGCGCGTGAGAGAGAGTGTGAGAGAGAGCGTGTCCCAGCTGTGCGCGAGAGGGCGTGTCCCAGCCGTGCGCGTGTGAGAGAGGGCGTGTCCCAGCTGTGCGCGTGTGAGAGAGAGCATGTCCCAGCTGTGCGCGTGGGAGAGAGAGCGTGTCCCAGCCGTGCGCGTGTCCGAGCAGCGCGCGTGCGAGAGCGTGTCCCACCCGTGCGCGTGTCCCAGCTGTGCGCGTGCGAGAGCGTGTCCCAGCTGTGCGCGTGCGAGAGCGTGTCCCAGTCGTGTGCGTGTCCCAGCTGTGCGCGTGCGAGAGAGAGAGCGTGTCCCAGCCGAGCGCGTGTCCCAGCTGTGCGCGTGCGAGAGCGTGTCCCAGCTGTGCGCGTGCGAGAGCGTGTCCCA